>NW_008825556.1:100139-115686 GCF_000699105.1 Pygoscelis adeliae
CACTGAGCTTAATTACAGCCTGCCACTCTTCCTTCATCCTCATTGCATCTCAGCCCAATCCCAGTCTGTCCCAGCCTGCTGAAGCAGCTTCATACATTGCCGGGCGCTGACATAATCTTGCATATTGAACAAACAACAGTCCTGACTGAAAGAGAGCAGGCCCAGCCAGCCAAACATGCTCACCACACGGCTCCAGAGGGACCTGGCGGCCGGGAGATGACTCACATGGGGATGGAGCATTCCACAAACACATTACAGCATTTATCTCCTTAGAGATAATCCTCAAGCAGTCATGCATTAAGGCGTAAATCCATTCCATCTCAATTCATGCACTTAAGACACACTTGAGACAGGCGTCTGGTCGCCTTGGGCTCCTTCCATAGGCAGTGAAGCAAAAGCAGAGGTGAACCAAATCTCAGGCAGGCTATGTTCCTCTCTGGATGTGCCTTCAAGACTACTTTAGGGTGACAGTATAGTAGTGGGATGGATCTGAGCCTGGTGGCATGAAATCATGTCAGTCTTCCTCTTGCAGAGCAAGGAAATGGGACAGGAAGTAGCTGAAAACCAACTGCAGAGGTTGAAGGTAGAGGGGTGTTGACTGTCTAGTTTTCAGGTGGCAAGATTTGACTAACACAATCTCTGGATCTCAGAAATGGATCCTCTAAGGGCTGTATGCCCCGTATTTTCCTGCAGTATCTCCCCAGTGCCACACCAGAGTAGGTCAGCACAGGCAAAAATTCCCTGCCTTCTCATGTAAATGGGTCTTTGCATGTGTAAATCACACGTGTGGCGAGCTGAAGCGAACACTTGTGCAGCTGTGCACCTCTGGGCAGTCATCCCTATTCGGGTATGTTTCAGTATTTGATTTTTTAGCTTGATTTCCTAAAGAAGTAGGGTTTGAGATCCTGTGCTAGCCTCCAACCCACTTCCCTGTCCCCTCTTTATCCTTCTCTGCGTTTGGAATTGCTGGTCAATGGCAACCTAATTTGAGAAGTAGGTGCAAGTGTCCTAGCTAGTTAAATCTCCTGTATGATTTTTGGAAAGCAATCCCTGGATAGAGAAGACAGATGAATTAGGGCCTTACAGAGCGGCACTGACAGGCAGATTTCACACATTAAGTGATCTGTTGGACAGCAGCCTGTTTGGGTGGTCCCTGTGTACATGGTGTTACGTCTGGAGTGCAGCAGCAGGGAGGAGAACACAACCAGTTAAATTTGCCAGTGAAGTTATTAGCTTTTCCTCCCCCCAAAAAATTCATTTGGGAAAAGAAACCTCCACAGGAGTTGGAAGCCTCCAAAATTTGCATGATTTAGGCAGACCATTTGCTCCAGAAAAACAACTGGGCTGAGGCAGCCTTCTCAAAGGCAGCGTGCAGGACTCAACAGAGCCAGTGGGTTAGGATGGGGTTGGATCGCTGCCTGGAGAAGGCTCAGCAGAAGCAGCAGTTCTCTCCCCATGAATCACTAACTGCTGGGAGCAGCACCATGGATTGTCACTGTCGCAGAAATCCACCTGCACTGGCTTTGGGTGTTAACAGCACCCAATGACAGGGTGGGTTTTGCCTATTTGCTGCTTAGGTCACCCCTGGCAGGGCTTGTGCCTCCCAGCTCACAAATGGGAGAAAGCGGAAGGGGAAGGCTCTGCAAATGAAGGAAAAGTGCTTTGAGGAGTAGTGTCATTTCTGAAGGCTGTTTTCCTGTGGCTGTGTAGTCCCACAAAGCGGGAACTCTTCTCAAGACTGGTAGTTAGGCTAGTCATAAGCTGGTGTCCACTGTGGATTCTCTGCTGTCTAATACTGTGCATGTGCACATGCTGCATCCTTATTCTCTGTGTGTGTTGGGTGTAGGGTGGGTCCTGTTCCTCTAGTCAGTATCTTTTTTTTTTAATTTTGAGGGATGTAGCATCCCTATCATGTCTAGTCTGTTGTCCAACTAGGTAGTAACTGTCCAAGAAAATCAAAAGGTAGGGGGAGAACACACAGACACCCTGTTTGTGTAAGCACCTTTATCCTTAAGAAATCAGGCTGGAAAAAAATAATGAAGTGCCAGGCATGGGCAATTAATGAGGCAATTACTGAGTACAACTATGAGTGCAAACTGTGAGAGCAGATAGGGGTGACTGATCTGACATTTCTCCACCAGCCCAACCATTTTCCTATCTGGGTTTTCCTGACTGTCAGGGAATAAGCCAAGAAGTATCTTTTATAACTACAGGGCCACAGAGCAGATGTTTCCTCAGGGAAGTGCAAGGAAGACCAAGTGCTCCAGAGAGGGATGACAGGTCTTAATCTTTTTAGGGCGGGGAATAAATGGCACAATCCATATTGTGGCTTTGATCGAAGCTCAGGGTTGCTACCTGTCAGCAAAGCAAGCATCAGTGAGCTCAAGTCTTGTAGTGAAACCAACATCCAAATAAAGATCAGACAGACACCCACCACGAGGAATTTAGGGATTTCTAGGCACCTGGGTATCAGCGTGTCACTTTTTGAAGGATACTGAGCATAATGATTTCAGCATAAGGTCAAGAACCAAACTCCTAGCTCCTATTCCTGCTCCGCCACCGGCTCACTCCGTGAGCTTGAGTAAGACATTTAACTGCTGTGTCTCTGTTTATATGTCTGTAAAGTGGAGGTATCAGTCCTTCCCCTAATTTGCAGACATGTTGAGTAGCTGGTTTAATCAAAGTCTGCAAAAAGCTTTAAGATCCTTGGGCTAAACTCTCTGGAGAGGGTACTGTTATTATTTATGCATCGCTTCATACATCAGGAACAGGTTTGGGCTATTACTACAGCGATGTCTATTGGTGCCAGCAGGGGGGTAGTCCCTTAGCATCACTGTTCTGTTTTGAGAGTGCCCATACATGGCTCTTTGCTACGAATCAGCATGGAAGACTCCAGAGAGCTTGTGTAGGTAGATGGGTGTAACTGTAAGGGAAAGTATCTAATTGTGGATTCATCTGTGGTATGCAAATGACACCGATAATAAGAAAAGCATTGTCTTCTTGAATGAGCCATGGCACATCTCAAATGCTCTTATCTGAAGATCTCAAAGTTCTTGGCAAAAGCAGCGATAAGCACATGGCAGCTGGTCCTCCCTTAAACTTTCAGCTGCCTCAATATTTTCTGTCAAGAGGTTTCCTGGGTAAAAGTCTGACTTCTTGGTCACAGCAGAATTTTGCATTAAATGTTGTGGGGTGAAGGGGGAAAGGAAGGGGTGTTTGTTAGTACTAAGCAGCCTAGATCCATAAAATGGTTTGGGGAGAAAGTCCTGGCTTGTGATAATAGTGTGGAGAATAAATATTTCTCCATTTTAGTGGCTGTCATTCCTGATAATACTGTTCTCCAGAGCCATTCTCTGGCCTGAGACATTTCTCAGATGCCCTGCACTGTTTGGTATTTCGCTTTTCATGGGTTTCCTTTCATCTCTGGTTAATCAGGAAGAGGCTAGGATGCTAACTTCTTAAATACACAGTTCTGTGCACACCAAACTAGGAATTTGTTCCTGGGAATAACAAGCTGTCTGTGTTAAATCAATCCCATGCTACTCTTTGTGCACACAGCTGAACCGATACCTTGCAAACACATTCCCCCTTGTAATATCCAGCTAGGCTAGACACCTACTTGCTTCGAAAGTTACCCATGGTGCTCAGGACCTTTGTCAGCTCCGACTCAAGATTTTCCTGCTCGTAGTTGAGCGCCTTCATCTCTTGATTCATTTTGCTCATGTACTGATCGTAGATGGCCTTGATGTCCGACTCAGAATGGGAATTGTCTTGATCCTTCAGGAAGTTCCACCTTGTCGTCAGGATCTTGTTCTGTTGCTCCAAGCACTGGACCTGCAGAAGAGGTTTCAGAGACATTAGTAACACTAACAGGCAAAAGCAAAGCTGACTGCTCCTGGCAGGACAGGAGACATTGACCTGGAGACTTTCAGAGTAGTGAGAAGCTGCTGGAATCAGTAGAGATTTCCAGGTAAGAATGAGAAATCTGAAAATTAGGCCTGAGGATGGAGGGTTATAGGGACTTTTAGAAGTTTTACATGTTACCTACTAATTAATTTCTTGATAGAACATGTTCACATCAAAATGAATGAGCATCTTCTTATTTTTCAGTGACTTAATAAAACTGTTCAATGCTAGTCCCCTTTGCCTGTGAACATATTGAAGCAAAGGCTGAAAATCCACCACAGCTCATGCACAGATGTCCAGGGTGAATGAGAGTCAGATTTACTACCTCGGAGTGGCACAAACAAAGATAACTCCTCTCAAATCTGTAGGATTACACCATGGTGAAGTTTGAGTAATGAATCAGAGTCCTGGTTTGTATTGCAAAGCAACATAGACAAGGCCTATGGGAACTCTAGAGAATAAGCAAAATAATTACAGACTCCACGTGAGGTCTATGTGTGCATGCACCTGTCTGCTTGAGAGAGGATACACTACATTTTTGTCCACCCACCGTTTGATGAATCTGGCACTCTTCCTTCCTAGTATTCACAATCTTAACAGTAATACTCAGTGTTTAACAGTTTTCATCTTCAAAGGTCTTGGCTAACTTCAATTCATTTATCTAATTGCTACCTCTCTCTCTTACTGTTCTGTGAACAAAACCAAACTCCTTCAGTCACGTTTTGGCTGGTGATTCGTGAGTTGCTTCCAACAGTGTCTTCCACTCTATCATGGAGATGATTCAATGCTGATAGTATGCCCTGTGTGGTGCGAGCAGTGGGGTGCAGATGCTATCAGGCCTTGACCTTCTGCTTGTCCTTCAGCTTTGACTTTCTGTGACCCAAAGCAGCATCAGTGCATTGAAGAGAGTTCCCAGCTGCTGACCAGTGCACAGATGCACATGGTGAGAGACAGCACCTTTCCCAAAATGCTTCTTGTCTGAACAGAGAAGCAGGAGCAGAGAGCAGCGAAGCAAAGCAAAAGCACTCCGATGCTCACAGTCAGTTTTCAGCAGAAGGGGTGTGAGTATTGGGATCTTCCAGGTCTCACTGTTAGAGACCTAATCCTTTCTTCCTGATATCTTAACACGTGGCTGTAGACATCCCATCAGTAGTCCAGTCTGCTGACTGGCTGCTTTGTCCTGGCACAAAACTAGAGTGGCACGCTGTGTGTGTGTGTGTGCATGCATGAGGCTGTGAACCAGAGGATGCTGCTGCAGCAGAGCCAGAAAGGGGCATTGCAAGTGGCACAAGTAAGTGGCCTCCAGGGCTAGCAGGAGCCAATTGGGCCATTTGTTCTCTCTATCTGAGGCATCTCAGGGATTGTGATGGAGCATCCCTCCGCAGGGCTGGGGTCAGCGGGGCTGGGGTCAACCTGTGGGACTGGCTGTAGGGAACAGCCTCTCATTTTAAGGCAGCTTCCCCCTTTGCTGCTGGGATGGTAAATGATTGAATGTGTTGACTGTTGTTCTAAGTCCGTCTTTGACCCTCAAATCAAGTCTCAGTTCCTGAACTTGCTCCTAATCCTTAGCTGCTCTTTTTCGCCCTCCCCCAGACTGCTCAGTTTCTTTCCTGTTCCCAAACCATACCCATCCACTGGGCTGAACTGCTTACATCTTGGCTTCTTATACAGCGTCCCTCTTAGCAGTCATTCTTCCTTGCAAAGAGTTTTAACATGAGCTTTGCAGCAGAAGAATCACCCAGATCTGGCCTTATTTCCTGGAAAATCATGCCTGAACACAGAAGAAGTGACCAAGGCTTGGTCCTCAGAGGCCTCTACCTCTGTGCTGCTCAGGTAGGGCTTCAAACAGGGGCTCCATGACTTGGCTTTTCTGTCTTCCACTTGGACATATCTGGATGGAAAATAAATGCTAGCAGATCTGGAACAGCCTGCTTGAAAACCATCAGCAGCAAACTCCTGTGTTGTCAACTATCTGAGGAATTAGCCGCTCAGGCTTGAGACCATCTGAATTCCTGATTAAAAAGACAAGTTCTCTTTGACAAGGAAGTGTCATTACTTTCCTCTGGAATGAGGGCCTAAGGCAGATGGCTGAAGTTTGCCACTTGATATACCACTTGAAGCTACAGCCTTCAAAGCTAAATGCAGGAGCTGCTAGCACTAAAGTCAAAGCCACCCAGCTAAGGTGGGGTATTTGTATCTTCTCTCCATCAGGCCCTGTAATGCACACTTAGCAGGTCACCAGATTGGGTTTATCAGTAAGCCTGCAGGCTCTCTCACTTCTTCCATCCCTGTTTGCACAGAACAGGCTAGTGCATGTGGTCTGGCTCACGTACATATTGTCACTGCGTGGTCTTGTCCCATCTCCCCTACCCCCATCCTTTCTGCTGAGGTCTGGTTTCTGAGCAGGGCTAACATCCACATAAACCCTGAGTTCTTGATCTGGACAGTCAAAGGACCAGTCCTGCAGCACATGCAACACAACCCCCCTGGGTGGTTTCCAAACCAGAGGTTCTGCAAATTCACATTGTGCTTGGAAAAGCACAGGCGTGGAGGCTGCCATGCTCCTCCATCCAGGGCCAGCCCCCTGGTACCACCACATGCCTGTCTGCACATGTAGGTGTGGTTGGTTCACAACTATTCAGTTTAGATAGATGCTGTGGGAGATGGTTCCCCTGCCCTTCTCCTTCCCAGTGTGAATTCAGGTCCTCTTAAAGGTAGAGTTAAAACAAAACAAAAAAAAATCCCAAGCCATAGTAGCTTGGCATTGAGCGCCTGTATTGTAGACTGCAGTGAAGCAATCCTCCTGGGAGATTACCATCTGTTTACAGAGCACCAGGGCTTTGCAGAAACCTGCCTCGGCTAGATGAGTTGTTTTCCTTTGAGAAAACCTTCTGCCTTCTCATGGATCTTAAGAGATGAAAGCGACACTTTCTTGGCTAAGCCCGCAACCCCTCACAATAAAAACCACAGAGGAGGGAGGTGGGTGGGGGGTCTCCCTTGCCCACCGCATTGCTATAGAGGTGAATTTCCAGCTCTCTTTAGCAGTTGGAGAATAATTTGAGCTGCTGCCTTAATCAGCGTCACCGCCCATGGCTGTTTGTCCACTGTGGGAGCCAAGGCCTGCTCTGTCCGGCACCATGCCTGCATGGCCCTGCCTTTGCTGCTCAGGCAGGGCAGGGTCCCCAAGGGCAGAGCTGCCTGCCCTCCCTAGGGACCCATGGGGTGACAGGCGCAGCAAAGGAGATGCATGGGCTACCTGATGCCACTGACTACAGATGTGTCCCAGCTTCACCTAGAGATGATGCTAACCCTTGTTAAAACAGATAGCACTGAAGGGATAACTAATTGGGTAATTAGCCTAATATTCAGAGCCTGGCAATGATTAGCTGAAGGCCTTCATAAGTCTCCCGAGAGACTGGTTAGTATTTGCTTCCCCACCACCACCCTCATCCCTATGCTGCACTGTGGTCCTCAGTAGCTCACCTTACCTTCTCAATTAGGGTCACAAACTGGTTGTTGAGCAATTTGATGTCCTCTTTCTCCTGCTGCCGGATGGCTTGGAAGTCAGGGTCAATATCAAGGTGCACGGGGGCCAGGAGTCTCCCGTCGATGGAGAAGGAGGGGTAAGAGGAGCATTGGTATCCACCATCTCCATGGAGGCTGAGAGCGCTATAGCCATTGCTGGCTACCCCGTTGGGACTGCAGCGGCCCAGGCAATCTGGGGATGTGCTGGCTGCTTTTCCTCTGCTCATCTTCCCTGACACCTCCCAAGAGGAGAGGGAGCCACTGGTGAAGGCTTTGCAAGGGTTAGTCATGCTCGGCTTGTGGCTCTGCAGCTTGAGGGGAAGGGAGGGAAAGGGGGAGGAAAAAAAAAGAGATGAAGTTTTCTTGCTGCTGCTGCCTCAAAGGGAAGGAGAGTAGTGGCACGCTGAGGAGTTTGGTCGGCTTAATTCCTGTCTCCTCAGCTCGTGGGTTGGCTAATGAATTACAAGCACCTGTTCTCCTATGTTCATTAAACGGAGGAGGGTGTAACCATTGATGTAATCCAGATCAACCTGTTGGCTTCTTTTTTTTTTTTTTTTTTTTTCCCCTCCTCTCTCTGTACCCTCCTTTCTTCAGGAGCTTGTTTGTGTGGTGAGGGCATAGGCACTCGCAGCAAAAACAAATCACTCACAGGTAATTCGCTGGGCCCCAAGCGGCTGCTTTCCTCATCCTTAAATGGTGAAGAAAGCAATCAAAGGTGCTGGGCTGCAGCAGGCTTGGGAAGAACAGCTCTAAGCATGGCTGCTGCGCTAGTGCTTGGCGCATGGAGCTTGGGTTCAGCCCCTGGCTGGTTTCCAGCCAAAATCTGCAGGAAGGAATTGTAAACTTCTTTTTTTTTTTTTTTTTTGTGGGGGAGTGTATAAAATCATAAAGAAAGAGTCTGAATTGGCTAAGGGTAGGAGTTTGGAAATGCATCTCAAGCTTATTGTGATTTAGAGGCGCTCGTGGTCTTTCTTTGACCACACAGGCACATCACAGAACCTTCTGGTGCTCTGAGTGGTTTAGGGATGATAAGTCTGGTTTTGAGACCCCTGGGTGTGGGGACCAAGAGTCCTGAGGTTATTCAGTCATCTGGTCTGGCAACAATGGAGACCTTCAAAACCTCTAGACACCAAGTTGGATCTCCAAAGTGCCAAAGTCCATCTTTGATTGCTGCACTCCTGCTCCTTGAAAGCCCTTTAAAAGCTGGCACTGGAGACATCAAAAGCCACTGTCATTTAATGAATTCTAGGCTGCTAAGGTGGCACGCCCTTAAATACCTGTTTGGACCTAGGTATAAAGCGATGTTGGACGTGGCTTTCTTGAAAGCTTTTTCCTGCTTTAACTCAGTTTCTCATGTGAAAAATCAGGACAGAAGAGCACCCATTTCTGCCTCTTTCTGTCTATTGCATTGCAGTGTTCTCAGGAAAGGGGATGGTGGTCTCTGGCCAAAATTGAGAATTTCCATTTTGTGGGAAAGCTGCTGTTTTACAGTCTGGTTCTGCCCCATTGTTGTGGTTTAACCTCAGTCGGCAACTAAGCACCACGCAGCCGCTCGCTCACTCCCCCCCTGGCCCGGTGGGATGGGGGAGAGAATTGGAAAAGCACAAGTGAGAAAACTCGTGGGTTGAGATAAAAACAGTTTAATAATTGAAATAAAATGATGATAATAATAATAATATGATAATAATAATAATACACAAAGCAAGTGATGCACAGTACAATTGCTCGCCACCCCCAGCTTCTTGTGCACCCCCAGCCTTCTCAGTCGGTAGAGCATGGAAAACTAGAAAGTCCTTGGCTAGTGTAAGCATTACCTAGCAACAACTAAAACATCGGTGCCTTATCAATTTTGTTCCCATCCTAAATCCAAAGCACAGCACTGTACCAGCTACTAGGAAGGAAATTAACTCTATCCCTGCCGAAACCAGGACATCCATGTTGGACGACAAGCTGGGAATTTCCCTGCTGAGTGAAGTGAAAGAAGGGTTGGATCTGTCACAGACCTGCTTCAACAAGAAACATATCTGATGATGTAGTGCTTTCTGTCTTAAGAAGGACTTCAGGAGGAAGATGACCCATTCCAGTAGGGTTAATCTTTTCTTCAAGCATAGTTTCAATATTTTGCCAAGAACAGTGTGCTTCCACATGGCATGCCCATCTTGCCAAAACACCCTTTCCAGGGAAGATGTTTCTGCTGATGATCCATTTGAATACCAAGTCCCTCACTCAACAGATCCTTGTTAGGACTTTTCAGTTTAATCCTGATGGTTTATTTTAAGGATCAAAACAAAATTTATGACTGGGAGATGACAAAGCTCATGGCTCTTGAAAGGTGAGGTGAGATTATCTGTCTCATCATGGGCTGCTCGTTTGTGGCTTTGCGGTTGCAGGCAGATCAGTGTTCCTGATTAGCATCAGGTCATGGGGTCACCTGGCAGGTTTTTTTTGCTTCATCTGGTACTGAGGGCAGTTGTGATGGCTCCCTGGGAATGATCCCTCTGAGGGAAGGAGATGGAGGTGAAATTAGGCTAGTTCAATTTAATAGTGGCTGGGAGCAGTGTTCTGCACTGAGCTAGGCGGGCTATTGTATGATTATGTTTTGCAAGATCCCAGGAAGCACTGCTGCAGAGAAAGCACTGCTGGTCATTGCATCGGCAACCACATCGGCCTGAGCATCAATCCCTACTCCTTTCTCCTCTAAGTATCAATTCTTTTTTTCCCCCCCCCCCCTTTTTTTTTTCTTGAAATGAAATTTCTAACACTGGATCCAGCCTGTGAGGATATCCAGTTTGGTTGAAATGGCATCTCCTGGTGCAGAATGGCACAAAAAACTCTCCTGGTGATCAGATCTAATTGTAACATGTTGCTTGGTGCCTTTTGATTCCCGGTTCCTGTATAGCATTGTGTACTATATCCCACATCCTCTCTGTTAGGTGCAGGGGGCAGGGCTGAATCATTCTGCCACAGAAAGATGCAGAAGGATGATGGTTTAGGATTAAAGCTGCCTTTAATGTTTGGGAAAGGCAGGGTGGAAAGCCATTTTCCAGTGGGAGCATCAGGGCCACTCTACTCTGAGATGAGCAAGGCTTTTCAAAGTCCTGCCTCCTTCCAGAAGGATGGGTATAATTTGCAATAACCCACTAAGGAAAGTGTTTGCAAGTGGTCATCTCTGCTGGCAGGTGGTGTGAGGATGTGTGGGAAGAACTTGCAGAGAGAGGATTAACCTGCTTTCTAACCTTTCTGGGTGCCAAGGCTGAAGCTCCTGTTGTCCCACCTGCTAGGCAGAGCGGCAAGGTGGGGATCCAAGCTTACCCCATTAAGGGGAGACACTGCTGCTCATGGTGCTGGGTCCTAGGGGGACCCTAATTTCAGTCTAGCCAGGGCATTGCTCCATGGCAATAGCCTGATGCTGAAATGATACTGCTCTTTGGTATCACAGGTGCACTTAGCAGTGCAGAAACCTGTCACCCCATGCTGTCTTTTCAAGGATGAAGGGAGGACTGCTTTACACAGTGGCAGCCAAAGCCTTGCTGCGTGTTTTTCTCCCTTGCTGTCTTCCCTGCCCTGTGGGAGAGGCAGTGCTGAGTCAGGGTGTTTCTTCCCTTCCTGCCGATGTTCTCGATGCTCCTCCTTGGCCAGGTATTTGGTTCAATTTGGAATGGGCTGGTCTCCAAAATCAGGCTTTAAGATTTGTCACCAGCCTTCTTGGCTACACAGCAAAACAAGCTAAAAAAGGATGGGGACAAGAGAAGGATGGTAACAAGGTGGAGAAGGCTCTGGAGGATGCAATGAGGGGTCCAGTCACCTCTAGCTAAACTGCTGTGTCCTCCTACTCCCATAGTGTTGCTGCCTGTGTCCTTGTGGCCTGGTCTAGCTTGTCTCCTGATCCATTTGGATGGAGTCGTCACCATCCAAAGATGGTGAGTGGTCCCAGGATCTCCCATTCTGGATATGTCTGGAGCAAGGCAACGTGTTGCTTTGGGTTTGCAGTGTGGTTCTTTAGTAGGTTGAGGTTTGGGGTTGGGCACAGGGTGGCTTAAACCATCACAGGGTGGCTTGGGGGTGCTTAAACCTTTGCAGACAAACCTAGAGAGTCTTGTCACCCTTCCCTTGATGCGTGGAGATTTATCCCAGCCATCTGGAAAATCACCTTTTAGGGTTATTGGCTAAATAGGTATATGCATAGTGGAATAATTTATTTATCAAAATTCCATAAGTAATTGCTGTTTATTAAGTATGGGTAATGTATGAAGCATAAACAACGAATCAGCATTTGCCCCAAGGAATCCGAAGGATTAAGGTTAAGCAAGACAGAGACAGGGCTGAGGGATGCAGAGAGCCGTGGAGGTAATGAGTGGGTCAGCAGGATTTATTTAAGCCTCATCAGGCACGCGAGGAGCGTCTGGAGTGGGAACCGTGTGCGTTAAGCCAAATGACGCATTGCAGGGGAATGGCTGATATTCTGGCCACAAGTAGGACGAGGCAGAGCAGCTGCAGGTTCCTGGTTCCAGAGAGCAAGGTTCAGTCCACTTTGACTTCACTTCAGGTTTAAAAAAAAAAAAAAAAAAAAAAGAGGGCTGATTTTGTTAAATGTTTGTTTTTGTTTTGTTAAATTTGGCTGCTGGCCCTCATCCTGTGACAGGAGAGGCATTTACCTGCTCTGTGGCATAGGCTGGAGATAGCTTGATTATATGGCGTCACAGGCCAGCAACACTGCCCAGAGCTGGGTTTGTGGTGAGGGGCTTTGATTGCAGAGATGCTTTAGTTCAGCTCTGTTTCTCAGCCCATCTCTGCAGTGCCTGATGGAGAAGAGAAGGTGCTGGGCTGGGCTGGAGGCATGCCGAGACCAGTGCTGTGGTAGGACAGCCAGGGACATGCCAGTGACCACAGGGCTGCATGCTAATTTGGGCACCCATGTGGTTTGCCATTGCTCTCCTTGTCTGACCCTTCCCAACCCTGGGGGACAGTGGATGGGTGCTGAGGGAAGCACTGTAGCCACCCTGCCCATGCTGGGATTGGGGCATGATGGCTGGGGACAGGAGAATTTTACCTCAGACTGTGGGTCTTTGTGGTCCCTGGTTTGGCGAATGGTTGGGGATAGCTTTGCAGCCTTCCCTAGCTCCACTCCATCCCTGCTCTTGCCTTCTCTCTCACTTATTACTTCTTTCCATGCTCATCCACCCTTGTAGTGTCACGTTTCCATTCTCATCTCCTCCTTTCATTCCTTTATGTGCCTACCCAGAGCCATCCACATCCCCTTCCTCCTGCCAGCCCCCTTCCCTCCTTCCTCCTTGTTGATTTCTGGGTGAAACAGTGAGTAGCTAAAACTGCCGTCTAAATCACTTCCCCCAAAATAGACATCACTTGCAAAGAATTTATAGAAGGGTTTGGAAAGCAGGATGGGACATGCCCACATCTGCTTCACACTCGGGAAGGTTTCCAACCCATCTGCCGCGCTTTTGCTCACGTAGTTTCCAGGAAACTTCAGGTATTGAAAAAAAATAAGGAGGACTAATTAAGTGGTGGTGACATCACCTGTTTCTGCTGGAGCGCTGCAGGCTCTTCCCTTCCCACTGTACAAAAAGGCTGGGTGATAGCGTCCATGCCTGGGGCTGGGGAAGCAGCTGCTGGATGCTGTATCTCCCCCCAGGCAGCCGCATGGTATCATCTCCCAAATAAAGTGACTCTGCTTCATCTTAGAAACCGCTGCTTTATTTTCTCAGTTGAAGGCTGTCCCAAACTCTATGATTCTCCGTGTGTTCTCGGCTGTCAATCATCCCCACTTGTCCTTGTGTCAACCACCCTTTGAGCGCACTCTTTTGAGCTATGCTGGGAGCCTGAAGATTGCCAGTTCCTTTTCTAATAACCTGTCCTGTTACTTTGGCAAATGGCTTCTCCTTTCTCAATGTCCCTGCTTATAAAAAGAGCATAAATGAGACACACAATGTGAGGATTTACTGCTTAGCGTTTCTCAATCCACACTTTAGCAAATGACTTCATTCCTTTTAGACAGCACCCAGTATCCACCACTCTGATTACAATCTGGCTCTGTGCTCTTGTGTCACTTCTAATTAGGCATTTTGTTTCTGCATTGTGTGTCATTCTCACATGGTTTGCAGCATAAATAATGATGTATTGTGTTTCAGTGGGTACTGAGAAGCTTTAGCTCTTAATGAGGTTGCATGGATATTTATGAGGCCATCTACCTGTTTCGCAACATTCAGGTTCTGAGGCTAAAATACACTGGGATCTTTTTTTGGGGGAGAAAAGACCTAAGACATCAAAGTGATAGAAGGTGGATGTTTGCATCGGGAATTGCAGAAACAGATCATTTTGCCCCAAGGTGGGGACTGGTGGCTGATCAGAGCAATCCCAGCCTGCAGCAGCTTCTCTCCTAAAATTAGCGTAGCGGGAGTGAGCCCAGAAATTTAAGGGATGGCACATCAGGCGAGATGTCTTTGGGTATATTTTTTCTCTGTGAGGACAGGAATTTGGGCTCCCACTGCATTTATCTTCAGGTAGGAGCCACAAGCTGGGAACAGGGGCATGATGAGGGTGGGAATGGGAGAAGGGGATGGTGTCACTGCTTGATGCAGCTGTGTTAGGACAAACTGGGGGACAATTTGCTGTAGGATCCACAAAGATCAGGGTGGGAGCTCCTTGTGCTGGAGAACCAGTGCCTCTATGCTCCCTCATTTACGGCTGCCTTGTACCTGCTCTTTTCAGAGGCCACATGCCCAAATCATCAGGCAAAAAGCCTGAGGTTGGGGGTTTTTTTCCTGGCCACTTAATGTGAATTGGATCTCAGTCTCCCACTTTTCACCTTGTGCCACCAACACCTTTCTGAAATAAGTGCAAAGCGGGCGTTCGACCATGCCTACACCTCACGACAGCTTTCCTGGGGCGGTTTGTCGTGCTGCATACTTCCCGAATGATGCAACCCAACCCCTCCTCAGCACAGCCTGCTCTGCTCCTGGTCAGTGCTTGAATTACTGCAAAGGGGCAGTTGCTGTGTGCGTGGTTTTGGTGCTGGCTTACCCCCAGGGGCAAGTTAACTCCTGGAGCCTCCTCTTAGCAGTGCAGCATGCAGTTGGGAGCTGCTTGCTGTCCCAACGTGTCTGTAAGGGAAACTTTGGCACCAAATGGTGTGCCCTGTAGCGTAGCTCAACAGGTTCATAGCGTGCACACGGCGCAGGCACAGGCCCAAGTCAGTACCTTGAGGCAGAGGGAGGAATCGACCGCTTGCTTTGCTCTGTCTCGGCTTTGCGAGGACAGTTATGACGTGGCATGGCTGGGCTGCATGTGCCCGTGCGATGGCTCCATGCAACCCCACGTGTGTACGTGTGCCAGGGCCATGCCGGCACTAAGCCCAGAAGCGAGTCTGTAATCCCTCTTAAATCTGGTACCAGATCTGATTCATCCTGATTTTTAACTCCTGGGGTCAAATTCTGCACGACTGATTCATGCCTGGTGCATGCCTGGTGAACGCGGTAAGCTGGAAGCTTAGTCTTGCCTTGAAGGGCCCTTATGCCTTTTTTCATACCGGATAAAGTTCTTCCCCTGCCCCGAGGGGCTGTGCAGCCCACCGTACACAGGAAGGAAGCATCCTCAGCATCATGGAGAGCTGTTCTCACTCTCGGCACTATTTTTCCTCTTCTCCTTTTCCTGCCAAGGCTCTCTCCTCCCACGCTGTCCTCGTGTAACGTGGAAACCTGCCGCAAGTGGAGCTGATGGCTGGAGGTGGCTTTGGGGTGCTGGTGGGTGTAGGGAGGAGGCTCTTTGGTGCTGGGGCTGGAGGAGGTTTCTCTGAGCAGCAGGCATGGCCATGGGTAGCCCCAGCTCCATGCAATGCTGAACCTGACCTTCCCTTCCCTCCCACAGACCTGGAAAGAGTCATTTATGTCATAGGCAATGTGGGCAGGTGCAAGATAATTAATTATAATTATTATTGTCATTGTTGAATGTATTGATTATGATGGTGCCTGACACAGACCTACCACACCCTCCTCTGCCATCAGCACCCAGGGCTTGGCTCCCCATCAGGTCCAAGGCTGCAATCTTGCCCTTTGCTTGTACTGTAAAACCTGATACCAAGTCCCAAGCTGGGACAAGACCA
>NW_008825556.1:115737-119962 GCF_000699105.1 Pygoscelis adeliae
TTCCAACTCTGTCATATTTGGGTGAAAAGCTGGGTGCTGGAGCAGCGTGTCTTGCTGGCTGAGATATAAATGCCGAGATAAAATACCTGGCTGGTACGACAGCAGACAGGTGGGAAGTACTGAAGCCCAGATCTTGGGAGCATCATTCTCCTTGTTTCTGTATTTCCCATGTTTGCAATTGTAGGAAAAAACCCTTGTCTCCCTGAGAGTTGAATTGGCCCCTCTGTAAGCAGAGATAACCGTCTCAGCTTAGTGATTATAGCCGTAATAAAATACTTGTAACAAATGAATCATTTGAATTTTTTTTGCCCTTTTCTTCTGACTGTGACTCATCTGTGAGGAGGTCCTACACCTCTTTGGTTTAGCCCCTCTGCCTTTGCTTTTCTGCCTTTCACAAAATTGTTTGTGTGTTCGCAGGTTGAGCTGTTTTGGGTAAATACTGCAAGCTCCCATTTTTACACGTTGAATGCATTAAATTCCTGCAGTTCCACATGGAAAACATCCCTGCTGTGGATGTCCCTGGCGCTTGTCCAGGAGAAACCGTCTCTGGAAAACCTGGCTGGTACAAACCACCCTCTGTAGCAGGAGGACAGTTTACTCTGAATCTCATGGAGTTTTTGCAGTCCAGTGGCCCGAAGATTCAAATGAATATTCGCAGCCACATGTTTGGTAACATGTCACTCTGTGCGTAGGGAGTGGAGGGAGGTGATACGGGTTTTACTCCTGTCTCTCCCACCTGCTTCCTGCCTGCAGGACAGTTTATCTCTAAAAGACCGCATACAGTTCTGTGTTTTTCTTTGTTGTTTTTCTTCCTTAGGAGCATTTATTGGGCAACAGATCTGTTTGGACAGCTTTGATTTTGCAAAAGATCTTGGAATTTGTAACTGGGGCCAGAGGTTGCGGAGCAGCTTTGTTCCCATGCAGTCACCAGGGTGAAGATGGCTATTTGTGTTGTGGTAGCTATTAAGAAACCCAGTCGTTGTCCACAATTACATTGCGCCAGGGGCTGTACAAATACGGGTGAATTAGGACGGCTGCCATGTTGGATGCTTAGTATTCTGGGGGAAGTAAGACCTTAATCCTTCCTGGTCTTGGAGGTGAAGGATTGCTTGGTGTAAAGTGGCATCATGCCATTGACTCTGCCCAAGCTGCGTCAGATGAGACCAAATTTTGATAAGAGCATTTCTCCTTGATGACTGTGCTAGATCGTTTCTCTCCTTCCTTGCTCCGTTCACTTTGTGGCATTATCCTTTAACCTAGGCACAAACCAGGCCCACAAACTCCTGTAATAATGCTGAGTACTGTTGCACTAGTTTTATTTCAGCTCCTATAAACTGGTGGTGATGTTCCCTTGACTGCAGTGAAATGACCTCACAGTTTCCATCTGCTCTGAATGGGACACATTAGTTTGCAATTGAGTTAATTAAAACAGGAACACAGGAAGATCTTCTCATGCCATGTGCAATCTCATTGCCGCAGGCTGTAGCAAGCAGGGATGTGTTTAACCAAGGAGTGGACCAATAATGGGGAGAGAGGACCATCAGCAGCGGTTAAACGTGCTGGTCAAGATGCAACCTCCAACTTGGGAAGGGCTAAACAGCTGATGGCTGGAGGCTGGAGAAATATGACCAGAGGAAGGATCGCTTTCTAATTGCCCTGTATTTTGGGGCTGGCCAGCTTGTATTACTGGCTCAAGATAGATGGACTCTGACCTGGCTTGTCTGCTCTGTACTGTGTGAGTATCCACGGAAGTTAGATCAGATCAGCTGTTAGGAACTTGAACAGACCAACAGATTCAACAGGCTGGGCTCAAAAGTCACGTGTGGGTTTTTTTTTTTTTTGTTGGGACAGAACGTGGATTTTCCATTCTCTTCCGAGACGTGCCGTTTCCAGAAAAGCTAAGCCCGTCGTTACCAGGGCTGGCAATTTCACCTCAGCTCTGAGAATTGTAGTGTTTGAATTTGTTTGTTTGTTTTTCCTTAAGGCTTTAGCCGTGGGAGTGACTCTCAACTTTCATGTAAAAATTATCCATGTGATTATGATTATACATAATTGTAACTATATTTATAGTTATTCCTTCATGATTTCTTGTAATCATAAGATCTTGTAATTTGGGAGAGAGGGGAAAGAAAACAGCTTTAGGTGCATGTAAAATAGGCTGCAGGGGGGGAAAATCCATAGTTTAGATGCCTCCACCGTGCATCAAGCACAGAGAGCTTTTCTGATGAGCTGGTGCCCTGCCACACACTGTGTCCCCGGGAAGGATCCCTGCAGCCCATCTGCATGGGCTGGGTTTGCTTGTTTTTCCAGGAGCTCATGGCAACGTGCAGAGGTTCCCATTGCTGCAGCTGCAGTGTGGTGTGTAAACACTCCTTCTGCAAAGAGGACAGGTGTCATGCACGGCTCAATCCGTGGGGCAGGGGAGCTACATTGCTGTGCCAAGCAGCTGGAAAATGTTGGAGGAGGGGAGACTCCAGCAGCAGCAAGTCCTTTGGGGTCCAAGTTGTTCCTGGAGGTGGTGGCAAGTGGTTTTGTGCTGTTACCTAAACACCTCTGGGTTTAGACTGATGCTCTTTTTGGGTTTCAGCTAACAGGACAAGCATGGCCAATTCTGAGCTCAAAGAGGTGTTTCTCATCGGTGGATTACACGGCCAGCAGCAGGCAGCTTCCCAGGAGTGGCCAGGCAGCAAGGAGCTAAGCCGAGGTGCTTTATGGCATCAGCAGAGTGGGTAGAGGGAGGAGGAAAGGTGAGATGCAGCTCCTGGAGCGACAGGAGCTTGCTGGAAGCCTTGTTAACATGGGGCTGACTCTGGTCTACAGCAGCTAGTTCTATCACCCTGGGCAAGCTGCCTTCGGCTGTTCCTGCTGGACCTCCCCTTAATACAAAGGCTGCTCTGCTTCATTGCAAAAAGGAGAGGTGTAGCTGGAAGACGCAGTGTAGTTTAGGTGAGGCCCGTCATACCAGCCTCTAGCACTGATTGAGACCTGAGGCTGTTACAACTGCAGAGCTGTAAGAGCGGAGAGCAAAATGCGGTTTCCATGTGTAAAACTGCAGAAGTTGTAGTGCGAATGGTACTGCTGCGTGTGCCGAGGGCGCTGGAACAGAGAGAGGCCACAGAAGTGATTCGGATTCAAGGTCTCCAGAAAAGCCACTTGTTTGTGAAAGATGTGAGGATTTCAGCCCATTCAGTTTATCCAACATAAGCCTAAGAGAATGGTGACTTAACGTTGATAGGGGAATCGTACCAGGTTCAAGAGAGCTGGTGGTGCTTCGGAAGTGGGCAGTGGCAGAAAACTGAAGACATCAATTAAACAACTTCAAATTAGACGTAAGGCCCCGAGTTATAGCAGGAGGATTCCTGTTGCAAGGCAATGAACTGTACCAAGGTACCAACCTTTGGAACAAATGAATCCTTCAAATCAGCCAGCCGTCGCCTTTCTGGAAAAGCCGCTTTCCTGTCATTGAGATACTAGGCTGAAGAGCTGCGTCATTATATTGAGCCTTATAGCTTGAGTGACACAGGAAGTAGGACTAAACAAATCAATAAAACTTCATGACAGATAGCCACCTCATCCTAACATGGCTCATTTGTGCATCAGATTGTTGACATAGGGTGCCTGCATTTGGGACAGTAAGAGAACAAGTTCCCTTTGGAGCAATCTGTCTATATTCCCAGGAATTGATGAGCTGGAAATTTTTATTAGTGAGGCTACTTAGATCCTGAAAGGGGGAGCTGTGATCGCAGCATGGGGGGAATCTTAAGCACGGCAGTTTTATGGCTGCAGGCGTTGGTGCAGGTGCCGCTGTATTGGCATTGCTTTTGGGTATCGTTAGCAAGAATAACAGCTTGACAGTGTCGTTCTGACAGCCCCATGAGTGCCCCATCGTGCTCTTGCGATACCCCAATCATGAGACCACCAAAACACTGGTTGTCGTTAGGACACTAATTCATTTATGACTCACTGACAAAGCACTTTGGAGCTAGTGCTGCTAGGACTGCACTGCGCAAACACAAAACCTAAGGGCGCTCCCTGCTCCAGAAAGCTTTCAAGCCAAACATTGCGATCTAAACACACAGCAAGAGATGGCCCATGGGATATTGACAGAAGATGTGGAAACAACAGGCTGACATAGATCAGCATAATAACATATTCTTAACACACAGTTTTGCTCACCTGCAAAGATTTATTCCTCTTCCATTAGGATGTAACCATATTTGATATT
>NW_008825556.1:119990-169442 GCF_000699105.1 Pygoscelis adeliae
CCCCCCCCCCCCCCCCCCCCACTTTCTGGGCTGGAATTGAGAGCCTGCTACATTTACCAAAGGGTTTATGGAGGTATTTATCACTTGTGACTCTTTCGTTGGCTTTGTGAGTGTCGGTGCACAGCAGCAGGCTGTTCCCTTGTATGCAGGGACTGGGCTGGCTTGTGAAACCAAGCACAGCAGTCGCAATGTCAAAGCATTCACTTCCCCAAGAGGGTGTTTAACCAGTCAATACAGTGTTTTCAGTGTTACCAAACCTGAATCCCTGGGGTCATTCGCATGGGCTTGGAAGTATTTACCAGTCTCTGCGGTTGTGAAACTATGCAGTGTTACCATGGCATTCCAACAACACAAGCAAACTCTGCTCGTGACATCTCTGGATCGCCGCATCCTGCTCTGACTTAGACTTACTTGAAACCAGATTTAAATGGGGAACATTCACTTGCAGGATGGGTTGTAATAAGTGCAGGGGATCTAAACTGGCTAGCTGCAGCACTGGGAGCTGGGGAGCATATAGCAGCAAGGTAAATAAGGCTTTCCTGAGTCTCTCCTGCATTGGCTGAGTTGCTAATGGTACAAAAAAGAAAGCTTGACCTTTAAATGAAAGGCAGACTCATCCTTACCTAAAATCAGTGGTGCTGCATGGCGGTAATTAAGATTAGAAAATGGCTTTTGATTGATCTGGCCCTTGATAGTGCAAACCAGGGTGAAGTTCAGTTATCTTGCTGCTGAGGCTGCTGAGAACAGCTTTGCCTTTATGATAGTTTATCTGACAGCAGGTCTGTATTTTACCTGGCCGGATTGCTTTCCAGTTTGCGTGTTGCATTGGGCAAAAAATCCCTGTCTGCTGATATAAAGGAGTTGAAGCTGGAATGCAACCTGATAAAATCCAGCAGCCAGGGCTTGCTTTGGTAGGAGCATTTCTTGCCTGACTGTAGGACTCTAAATCACTTTCAGATTCAATCCTTGTCTTCTCAAGACAACGCAGAGGAGTTGCAAGAGAGTGGCCTGTCTCTCTCTGTGAACTCGGAAGGACCTGGAGCTATGTAAAGCAGCTGGAGACTTCTGCCTCATTGCTAGCTATGTACAGGTGAAACGAACCCTAGCCTGTCCAAATCAGCCATCAGGTCAAGTATAGCTGGGTGTGGGTAACACATGAGTTTGCTTTACGCTCAGTGGGTTATTTTTTTTTATTGCTGGTGGAAGCTGAGCCAGCTTGCAGGGCAGGGAGGAATCTTGCCTCGTATGTCTCTGTCTGGCTCGATCTCCCCCTTTCCCTCCTTCAAAAAGAGAATTTCCTTTTAGTAGCTGGGATCTGCAGCCAACTTGCATTCTTCCCACAGAGAAGGAAGTACATAGTTTTAATAGGCTGTGGCCAGAATATGTAGCCAGCGCTATCTTGCTGTCCTGATGAGGGGAAGAGCTGAAGGGTGACACATTCAGGCCAGACTTTGAAATCTCATGGAGGGGAGGATTTATGACCTGATTGATAGTAAAGAGGTCTGTCCCTTCAAGGCTATGTGGAAATGCAGAAAGCCCATAAAACTGATTTTTGTCTCTGCCGCTTCTGCATAGGAGCCCAGAAATTTAAGCAGAAACCTGTCCTGTCTCCTTTTGAGCATGGACTGCCATGTTGGGTATTTCCACATGCAGGGTACAGCCCTCCTAAGCCAACTTTATTTTAGCGCTAACAGGAGAGAGAAAGCAAAACCATGATGTCTAGGAATAGCTGCGGCATCTCTCTTCTGCTGCCCTCATTCCCCTGCATGGCACAGACCCGCTGGGTGCTGCTGGCAGAGTACAGTATGTGTGTCCAAGGCTGCAGCTGGCTTTGGTTTATATTAAACTAGGCTGGACCTGGCACTAAGCTGAGGCCCCTTATCTCCTTTCTCTTGTTGCACAGGGGAGCTACCTGCTCTGCAACAGAGTTAAAAATCAGTATATATTCCCCCTCTTCTCATTTCAACATCCATTTAGGCAAGCGGAGAGGAATGGAGAAGCCTTGAGGAAATGAGGATCGGACCTGTCTTGTTATAACTGTCTGCCAAGGGAGCCCTGAAGAGCCCGTGCTTCACGTCCCTTGGCTGCACATGTGGCAGAGGCAAAGGGAGGTGCAGAACAAAGCCAGGTCTGAGCACAGGGACATGGTGCCAGGTGTGTCCTGTCCCTTCCCTGGCCCTTCCCTTCTTGCCTGCTCGAATTCAGCAGGTTGACGGAGGGTGGGAAGGCAGTCAGGCACACCCAGCTCTCCGAGGCAGTAAAATGATCCCTCTTTTGCCCTTGGGCCAAGCCCAGCTTTTCTAACGGATAAAAGGAGAAGCAGTCAGGAGAACTCGCTCACTTCCCTGGTCTCCAGCACAGCTTCCCTGAGCTTTTGAAGGGTGGGGGATACTGAAAACACCCTTGGAGCAGCCATGTCCCGCTCTGTGAGTTTCAGCTCTCGTTCTGCAGCCGTCCCAGGGATCAGCCAAGTGCGGGTCAGCACCGTCTCCTCGACCCGTGGACTAGGAGGAGGTGCCGGCTTAGGCAGGGCAGGTGGCTTTGGCAGCTCCAGCCTCTACAACCTCGGCTCCACCAACAAGCGAATCTCCCTTGGAGGTGGCAGCTCCTACAGCATTCGCTCTGGATACGGCTATGGAGGCATGGGATTCGGTGGGGCGCCCAGCCCTGGGGGCATTCAGGAGGTCACCATCAACCAGAGCCTCCTGACACCCCTGAATCTGGAGATTGACCCCAATATCCAGCGGGTGCGCAAGGAGGAGAAGGAGCAAATCAAGACGCTCAACAACAGATTCGCCTCCTTCATTGACAAGGTGAGGTGTTGGAAAGACTGATAGCTCTGTGGACACTGCTTAAAAGCAGGTCTGACCCAAAGCTCACTTAACCCAGTGGGGAATTCACAAATGGGCTTGGGATCAGGTTCTCAAGAGCATGGTGTGATTTGCCTACTGCAATCCAATAACTCTTATTAAAGCCCTGCTCGCATTGCCATCAGTAAAGGGTTTTGCCCTGCTTAGGCCAGCTTTGTACCCCCTTTATTTAGCTGGTATTGCCCATAATGTGGGTGCAGGCTTTAAAGATCAAATCTGCACCCAAGCACATCACCACCAAATTCAGGGAGGAGAGGGCCTCTTGGAGAGGAATTGTCCCAGTAGAACAGATCTTGACGTAAGATAGAGCTTGCTGTGTTTGTTTGCACTGCCCTGTACATCTGTTGCTTTACTGTCTTGCACTGATTGATCCTATGTCCTCTGTAAACTTCAACTCTGGCATCCTCAAAATGCAAGGAATCCAGACCTGGAGTTTGAGTAATTGGCTGACTTTGAGGTCTGTGGATGGTTTCTGTTAAGTGTCAGGCAAGCAGAATCTGCTTATCTTTAATTCATACAAAGCCTTAAAGTCATAAGCCAAGCCCCAGAGTAGCAGTGCTCCCTCCTGGTCTTTATCACCCTCCAGAGTTTAGGTGCTTCCTATGAGCAATCTAAATTCTTCAGATACCATCTGCAGCCTGTCCTTCCCCCAGGATCCAAACTCTGTAGTGTCAGCCCCTGCTTTCTCCCACTTTCACAAATGACCCCTTGGTTGCTTTCCAGGTCCGGTTCCTGGAGCAGCAAAACAAAATGCTGGAGACCAAATGGAGCCTCCTCCAGGACCAGAAGACTGCCCGGAGTAACATTGCTCCCATGTTTGAGACATACATCAATAACCTGCGACGTCAGCTGGATGGGTTGTTGAATGACAAAGGGCGTTTGGAGGGTGAACTGAAGAACATGGCGGATCTTGTTGAGGATTTCAAGACCAAGTAACGTATAATCTTCCCATCTAACGGTGTAGTTGAGCTGGCAGGTTGGTCAGTAGATTGGCAGAGATGTCCCCAGCTTTTCTGCTAGGGAGGGAGATTTTTTTCCAGCCATGAGTTAGGTGTCTAGTCCAGGGAAGTTGCCTGGATTCTTCATGCCTGGATCGCTCGTTGTTCCTGGCACCTTGTTCCCACATGTCTTCAGTGGCTCCATCCTCTTGGCTTTACTTTGGGGCCTCCTCAGGGATGGCTTCATACTTTGGGTTGGATGTGCCCATTCAGGTCTGTAGGAACCCCTTGGGAGCTCAGCAGGTTGGCAGCCGGTGGGTGAGCTGCTGCTTGTTTTGTGGGTAGCTAATGGAGCAGGTGACCTGCAATTTTTAAGCTACTTTTCAGTCCAAATCGTGTCACCTGGGAGGTGTCCCATGAAGAAAGTAGCCTTTGTCCCAGCCTGTGCCCAACCCAGCTGTACAGGGGAATGCCTTTAATAAAATAAAAAAAAAAAAAAAGAAAGAAAAGAGGGAGCTGGCAAACTGGATCAAGCAGGAACTGAAAACAAACAGATCTGATAATCCCCAGGGTGTGTTTAGGGAAAGTCAATAGCTAGTGATTCCCAAGGAGGTGCATGGGAATGATGTTTCCCCCAACCCTGCTCAGTTATTTCTACTCTGTGCTCATCCACAGTTGTACTTTGCATCTCTGCAAGGCAGCAGTGAGGAGCTGGTTTGCACCCAGAGGAATTATAGCCGTAATTTTAGTTGCATGTCACATGAATGCAAGGTGCACAGGTGCATATTTATTCCTCCAGCTTACAGGTCCGTGTAAAACCAAACCCTATATGTGCTAAGAGAAGGGAAGCAGGAATTAGGAGCCTAAGATGCTAGCGCAGCAGAGGGAGTAAGGATGTAGTAACTGGAGTTCAGAACCTGCTTCTCCCTGTTTGTATAAAGAAAATCTCATCTTCTAAGTAGAATACCTAAAACATGACTAGCTCTTTATGTGTCTGTTGCCTCGTTTTCATATGTCCAATTTACACAG
Source organism: Pygoscelis adeliae (assembly GCF_000699105.1). Taxonomy (NCBI): domain Eukaryota; kingdom Metazoa; phylum Chordata; class Aves; order Sphenisciformes; family Spheniscidae; genus Pygoscelis; species Pygoscelis adeliae. Next base: position 124,828 of record NW_008825556.1, read on the forward strand.
TAATTCTCAGTTAACATCTGGGGTAGGGGAGGACATTTATATGCATGAGGCTCCAGGGGATGAGATTCGGTCCCTTATTCAGTAACTGCATTGACTAAGGGTGTGGTTCAAAGTAAGCAAGGGTAGGAGCAGGTTGTGTTCCCGCTGTCCATGTGGCTTGGTGCAGGGCGTGCCAAGGTGTGATAGTGCACTGGGCTTCCCGAGGCGCCTCGCGAGTTAATGGAGAATATCGAATGAATTGTCAGTTCGTTGACCACCTTGGTGGAGCTTCCCCCAGGAAATGAGAAATTTGACAAACCATTATAGAATAATTCAGTCTTTTTACGTATCTCTGATTATCCATTCTGCACTGCAGGCTGAGCTTACGCAGCACAATCATGTAATTCCCAGGTCATATATTACCCTGCAATAGCAACAGATGCAGTTCATTGACTTTGAAAGGGACAACGTCCATTTATGCCAGTGTGGATGGGCAAGCTTCCAGTTTGGAGCAGAAGGGGAGGAGCATGAAGGCTGTTGAAAGGCTCACACTTTGGAAGGCAAATTACAGCGCTAGCCATGCAGGGACTGTGTAAACAGAGCAGTGTTCTAATTTAGGCAACAGCAATTCCAAAACAGCAGAGAAAGTGGTTCCTGCTCTGTTCCTTGGATGACTTTCAGGATTCATATAGCAGATTCTTCCTGTTTGTTTCAGCAGGTTGGCTTAGTAGAATGGTGTAAGGCAGGCTCTGAGATCCAGGCTTGCAAGTGGTACAAATCAGTGAACTCCCATAAAGTCAATGGAGCATGATTTTTGTCTGCTGAGGATCTAGCTCATACATCTAAAGGCAAACACCTAAGGAAGGGATGTAGCCAACATTAGAAGATTGTGTGACTTTGAAGCATAGCCACTTTGTGCAGAATGAGAATAATTATACTAAGCTCTTATCGAGACAGTGGCATGTGATTGACACCTGCAAAATGTTCTCAAATGTCTGTAATAAGGAAGTGCACGGTGAAAGTAGCATTAGCAGGTGCTTTGATCAGCATAGAGGAATTTGTTGAATCTGCTTGCATCTCTTCCACATTTGTATTTGCTCTCTCAAGGGGCAAGTGAAAAAGCTGAGAGCCTCAGGACATAGACTGCCATTCTGCAGCTGTCCATGACTGAGGATAAGGAGCAGAAATCTTCTTAAGTGCAGTGAATTTTGATGAATGTGGGAAAGCATGGGTGAGAAATGCTTTCCAGGTTAGTGGTCATGGTGGTGTGGACCAGAACAGCTTTCAGCTCATCCAAAACAGTACCCTGGAACTGTGGCATACAGCTGGTACCTCTTGTGCAAATAATACACATGCCGCAGTGGTACAGCAAACCTCTGCCTGTGGCTGGCTTGCTTGGGGAAGTCATAGGTTTTGCCGAGGTGGTTCACAAAGAGAGAAATGGAGGGAGAGAGAAGGGAATTGGTGTAACTCTTCACTGTGACAGTTTTTCCTTTTACCCAGGCTCTAACTTCACACCAATCCCTTTTTTTCTGGCAGATATGAAGATGAAATCAACAAGCGCACGGCAGCAGAGAACGAATTTGTGGTGCTCAAGAAGGTGTGTGCCATGGATATTAGCTGAGACTGATCATATATGTTTGCAGCCCTTCTCCCCTTTTTGCCCCTACATTGTCTTTGCTACAGGTGTGCCTAGAGACCTGCAAGTGAAGAATTACAGCTCTCATTTCTGGCTAAAGGCTGCCTTAGTGTAGGCACTGAAGTCTCTATAGGAAGCTGGGAAGGGGTGCCAGATCCCATGGATATCATAGATTATGGCTATATCTTTAGGACATTTCCTAACGCCTCCCTTGACTGTCCAAACTGACAGTGGACTTGCAAACACAGGTCCTGCCCTACAGAACGTATGGGATCCTGCACATCAGCAATATTTAGAACACTGGTAGATAATTTTTAGGACATAGTGGGTCATTGGGCAGGTGGACATGGAGACCAGACAGCTTGGGAAACTTGATGGGCTCATGGCTGCTTTTGAAGCCATCAAAGGCTGGGTGGACTTAGTCATCAAAGTTATGGCAATCTCAATGAATTACCACTTTTTTAGGATGTGGATGCTGCCTACATGAACAAAGTGGAGCTGGAGGCCAAGGTGGATGCACTGACAGATGAGATTAACTTCCTGAGGTCTCTTTATGAAGCGGTAAGGTCCTTTCTGCTTCTTGTGGCTGCTGCAGTGTAGCACCACCAGTGGGTGAAGAACAGCAAACAGTGACTGAGAAAATTAATGTGCTGTTTCCAGAGACAAGAAGGGTGATGGAGACATGGAGTCTTCCCTTGCATAAGCAGAAATAAGCTTGCAAGTAAAGTGCACATCCTGTGAATTGTCACAGATTTCTCCCTATCTGGGATGTGAGATGGATTTATTGCAAACATAGCCAGGACATGCATTATTTTTTTGATGCTGTTAGTGTGAAAACAAGGAAAACCAGTGCATTATAGCCAGTGCTGTAGTGCTGGTGTGTGCTTGTGTGTTTGTGTGCTGTGTGAGAGAAAGAAAGGAAAGCTCCTTGTCCCAGATGCCTTTATCTTACCCATTATTTGCAAGATAAGATTTTGATTGAACTGGACACGTTGCACCCTTGGATGAGGTGGCAGAATTTGGCCCTCGCTTTGTTGTGAAGCTGATACTCAAGCTTCTAGGACTAGCATTTCATGCTGGTTTCTTATCTCAGGAGTGGAGTAAACTAACCTTGCTGTCAAAATGTGGGTGATAAGTAGCTCCACTTCTGCTGTTGCTTGTTACTTTGTGCTTTGCAAGGTTGATGTGATTCAGTTGGTTTCCTTCTAATTAATGAATATTTTGATGGAATTCTTCTTACCTGTCTCCCTTTCCCTTCTCAGATTCTGTCTTTAATTGGCTTCCAAATGAGAGGCCCTTAAAAGTCAGTGATTAATGGTATTGTTTCCAATGCGACTGGCAGGAACTTCATGAGCTGCAGGCCCAGATCTCTGACACCTCTGTGGTACTGTCTATGGATAACAGTCGAAACCTGGACCTGGACAGCATCATTGCAGAGGTCAAAGCACAGTATGAGGAGATTGCCAACAGAAGCCGGGCGGAGGCCGAGTCCTGGTACCAAAACAAGGTGAGTTATGGGAGGGATAAAGGCAGTTACAGCTTCTGTTAGTACATGTATCCTGTGTGTCGTGAGTGGGAGAGCTTTTAGCCGGGTAATTGAATGCCAGCCTGACTCCATCCTTTTCTCTTATATTGTTTTATGTCACAGTACGAGGCACTGCAGCTCACTGCTGGGAAACACGGAGATGAACTGCGCAACACGAAGAATGAGATCTCAGAGATAAACCGCATGATCCAGAGGCTGCAGGGTGAAATCGAAAATGCGAAGGCCCAGGTGAGGAGCTGCCCTTGTTCTCCTGCTGCAGAGCAGTGGATTTAGCAGCAACAAGCGTGCCAGGGATCTGGGTGTAACACAATATCTGTAGAAGCAGTTTGGGGGTGGCTGCAATGCTCACCTCAAAAGATGTCAGTTCTGCTGGAGGGAGAAACTGTGTTGTAAGCAATCTAATGCTGAGAGGCAGCTGAACTATAGGTGAGAACAAGTCCACCAGTGACCTGGGAGCACAGAAGGGGAGTAATGCAGAGCCGTTTCCAAACGGCAAGGCTGCATGTGGCCTCTCTCCCAGCCACACACATTTCTTGTACCCTCTTGCTTCTGGCATCTTTGTCCACTCCCTTTTTGCAGAAGGGAGGACCATGTTTGGGCACATAAAAGAATTTTTCATCTGTAAGGGAGTTCTGTTTGCTTTCTCCAGGGGCTGTTATCACTTTATCAAACAGCTGGTGAAAGCTAGACCAGTGAGTGGTTCAGACCATGTTCGGGGCTGAAAACTGGCTGTGAATAACCAGGGTGCACAAAACTGGAGATAAGCCATTGTGATTCATCCATTTGTGTTTATTTGGTTTCAGGGCAGGGAGGCTTCAACACACACTTACAAGCAAAGAGCTGACCCAGTGCAGCTCCCTTGAATAATGAATGAGGGTATAAAGTATGTGTGTTCATTGTGAGCCCTTCCTGCCAACCATGGGGCTTTTTTGGAGGTGCAGGGGGCACAGTTGAGGGTGCATTAGACTGCCAGCTTGATGTGGCCCCTTGATGCTTTTGGGGTAGGTCTGCATTGTTTGTTAACTGCAAGTCTGCTTGAGTCCACGCTTGCCTCACATCAAAGTTTGCTGGAGACCAACTGGCTCTGAACAAGCTCTGGGGCATAATAGGAGAGAAAACCTGAGCTTGCATTAACCCTAAGTGTTGCACTCTTGTGTGCGGTGTGGGAGGGCTGAGAAGCTGAGGATCACCTGAAGAAAGTCTTCCAAAATGTAGCCAGTGGAGAGAAATAGGGTCTGCCTTTCAGAAGAACGTATCTTGGGATGAGATCAGCTTCCTTTGCAGGCTGATGTTCATCCAGTGCCCAAAAAATCATGTAGGCATGAACTTCTAGGGATCTAAGTTGAGCAGATGGCTCCAGGGCTCTGCAGATACACAGAGACGGTCTGGCCAGTAGATGTCAGAAGTCCATGGGCAGTAGTGTCTTCCACCAAAGAGGTGAGATGCCCACCAATGTACCCTGCTCCATCCCTGCAGCGTGCCAAGCTGGAGGCAGCCATTGCTGAAGCCGAGGAACGTGGTGAGTTGGCTGTCAAAGATGCCAAGGCAAAGCTGGAGGAGCTGGAGGCAGCTCTGCAGAAGGCAAAGCAGGACATGGCCCGGCAGCTCCGTGACTACCAGGAGCTCATGAACGTCAAGCTGGCCCTGGACATTGAGATCGCGACCTACAGGAAGCTGCTGGAGGGCGAGGAGAGCAGGTGGGTGTAACCTGAGGGTTTTACATGAGGAAGGGTCCAGCCCTTTGTTCCCATTGCTTGGGGACATTGTGAGGACCCAATTCCAATTTCTGCAAGGAAATACAGAAGAGAAAACCTTGCATTTTAAACTCATTTTTGATCCTAAAAATGCTTTGGCTGAAGAGCCAAACTGGCAAGTTCTGGGGGAAATTTGATACTTTTGGTGAAAATATGCAAAGAAGAAAAAAGTTGTTTTCCATCATATGTTCGATGCTGTGGCAGAAAATTTCCAAGTGGCTCAAATCCCCATGGAATTAGGACAGAGCTTCTGTGCTCTTTCAGCCCCCTGCCAGGTGATAACAGAGCTTGTAAATGTAGGGCCAGAACAAAGCGCTGGATGGCACACTTATCTTGTCTGAATTATTTACAACAGCAGTAATAACTCACTGCCATTGTCTTCATCCTCAGCGCTGAGGCCCTGAGGGAACACTGAGTAATGCAGAGTCTAACCTGTCCTCTTCCTTTTTGCCTTTGTGTTTTTCTTCTCCAACAGGTTGGCTGGTGATGGAGTCGGCAACGTCAACATCTGTGAGTTGATTTTATAATTTATAATATTTACACATAGCCATATGCCTATTGAAAATGCAGGTGGGGACCAGCTGGGTCTGCGTGCAGGAGCCTCATAGTGCCCTGCCTTATCTTCTGCAACCCAGTTAGCCCCCTTCTTAAATGGGAGCCCCCTGAGACAGAAGTTATTAGTGCTTTTGGCTCCGTGGCAGACTTCAGCTCTAACTCATCTGTATGAAATTTAACTTGGGGGAACATTGATCTTTCTTTCCTCCCATGTTTGTATGGAGAAAAATGTACTAATGAGAAAAGGCATTGCCTGGATTGGAAGTTAGTGCAAAGGTGACGTGTCTTTCCAGCTTGGGAAGCATCGTGTACTGACCTTGCCTGGACATGGGACAAAATGCTGGTGTCTCGGAGACACTGTGTACAGCTCTAAACCAGTGGCTCTACTTTTCATCCACTTAATTGCCACTGATAGCTGGTGAACCACATGCCCACAGCCTCTTTGGTGCACCAAGAGATGAGCTGAATGTGTTTATGATATGGGGTTCTCCATGCTGCAGGGGGTCCTGAGCCAGACTGAGTGATGGAGAAGGAAATGGGCTGCTCAACCCTCCCATGCATCTGGCTTAGCACAGAGAATAAATGCTCTGGGCCAAAATGTAATGAGAGATTAGTATCCTGGGCCCTGTGTTTTACAGGAGATCGTAGAGAGTTTTCATCTGATTGCTGCAATTTAAAAATGCCCTTTTTGTGAGGGTGCCAAACTGGGTTCGAAGTTCCCTGGTGCTCACGTTTGGTTTGCTTCTCTCTGTGCCATAGCCATGGTCAGCTCCAGTGGTGGAGGTGGCTATGCCAGTTCCAGTGGATTTCTGGGAGGAGGAATCGGAGGAGGCCTTAGCCTGGGAGCAGGCATGGGCAGCGGGGCGCTCGGCTTCTCCTCTGGGGGTGGCTCCAAATCCTACACCGTCACCACAACCTCGTCCAGCAGGAGAAGCTTCAGGAAGTAACTACAGGAACGGAGATCAGCAGTACCCATTACCTGGGAGGAGGGAAACCATAGAAAGAAAAGTTTTGTTGCCTTTTATGGGACAAATTGGCTGGAAAATTTCTGCAGTGATGAATGAATTGGAATAAAATATACTAGAGTACCTGACCCTGCCACGTCACGCCTAAGGCTTGATCCTGCACTGTTGACCTCGGTGGGAACCATTCCACTGAGAGCAGGTTCAAGCCAGTAGGGTGAAATTTATCCAGTGAAGCGGGCAGTGTAACGCTTTTGTTACTGGTGTCCTTGGTAGCCCCTGCTCAGGGCTGGATTTCACCCTTTGAAGGGCAAAGCAATCATTTGAGTGGCAAGCTATTCCACATTTCTGTTGTGGTTTTGCAAAAGAGCCCAGAAGATTATCTGCCTCTTAATATGATTTGGAAGACTTTATTCCCTTAGGCTCCTCAGAAAATGCCAACCCTTGTTAAGATTTCAGTCTGGGTTTGTTTTCTTAAAGTATATCAAGAAGAAAACAGTGAAACTCTTTTGTGTTTCTCCTTATTTTCTTTGGAAATGGGCTCAGAAATGGAATTCAACAATTCTACTCTGAACGAAGCTGATTTCTTACCGAAGGCAATGCAGACAGATTTACTTTCAGGTTCTTTATAGCGAAGTAACTCATAAACAAGCTCCCCCACCCATTCCCTCTCCTTAGAAGAAGCCCAAAGCTTAAGGGATATGAAGTTGCTTAAAATTATAAGTAGCACACTAAAATGGGAGATAACATTCCCCACCCTTGGATGTCTCTGTTTACCACCCTATATTTCAAAGTGTATCTAGTGATATCTGCGGTCTTTACTACAGCTAGGGAAAAAGCGTGTTTTGTTGATGCATCATTACAATAACTACTTGTTCCTGCCAAAATGTGTCTTCAACTTAAACATGCCAGGGAAAACAGTTAGGTTGTTACTGCAGTAGGAAGAATTGTTACCTAAATAACTCAAAGAAACTGCACAGAATTGTTGTATTGCATACTCAGCCATGTCTTAGCAGTGTATCTTTGGTTGACGTTTTATGCCTTTGTGGTCTGAGACCTTGTCATGAGGCCATTAATAAAGTTTCCCTATTGCGTGCTTCTTCAGTCCCAGCTGAGTTCCTTGTCTGTGCTGCCCTGGATGCTCAGGAGCTCTGGAAAACATCCAATGTTCTCACCTTCCTCCTGTCTCCAGAGCCTGCTCCTGGCTGTGTCCCCTGGAGCAGTGCCACACTGTGGTCAGGGTCGGGATTTAGGGTTTGCTGCCTGCACAGTCTTTCATTCCTGGGTGAATTTTACCTGCCTGCTCTGCACCAAGTCTGGGAGATGGGATGATGGGACTGGTTTTGTTCAAGCACTTGGCTTATGCCCAGCCCTGATCAGGACTGAAACTGTCTGAGACCAATCTGTCTCTGAGCACCATCTTCCTCTGCTGAGCTGAGAGAAGCTAAACATTGGAGGTTGCCAAACATCCCTCTTGCAGATGGCCAAAGCTTGGAGAGGTGAATCTGGCCCTTGCTGGATGAGGACAACTCATTACTGCTCCTTTTGGGGCAGCAGCGCGGGGTGAGAAAGGCTATCCCCAGGGTGATTTGTGCTTGCTCCCACCCCCCTCGTAGGGCCGCGATGCAGACACATGGTGTGCCCTCGCTGGAGCTACTGTTGCAGAAGGCATCACCCCAGTGGGAATGGGGCCAGGCAGAGATTTTGTAGTCACTGAGAAAAGCTGTTTCCTCCAGGATGAGGATGGCGATGAGGTTGCCAGGGCCTTGAATGATGCTTTATCCACCTACGCACTACCCGGACCCCGTCGCTCCAGTGCCCAACACGGCCCGGCACCTCATGACTGAGCAAGCGCAGTGCTGAGCCTCTGTGTGGTTTTACTACACGCGCAGCACTAATGGCAGGGAGGGGAGGAATCCAGGGTGCCCAGCAGAGCCATGTTATCAGCGGCCCAGCACACCCAGCTCACAGCTTTTATATCATAGCCAAAAAATCGAAATAAAAAAAATCCCCTGAAGTTAACTGAAACAAAGAGCTCAAAGAAAGACATTGCCCAGATGTTTTTGACAGGGGGTGCCAAAGTTTGCTGTCATTTGCGTGGCTTTGTGATAGTTAGTGAGGAATTGTGGATCTCTCTTAGCCTTACAAGAGATTAGCAGGGTTCCATCGCTGCTCCTTGAATTTTTGGGTATCAGGTTTGCAGCACTGACCTGGGAAAGGGGCACATGCAGTCTGTGTGGCTGCAGCTTTTCCCCATTCGCAGAACAACATAAGCTGCATAATGGTGCTGGGGAAAAAGAGATCTGCAGGCTTTAGGAAACACTGTGAAGCATCTTTGTGAGTCCGTGGAGACGGATGCATTGTGCTTTGTGCTCATTCTTTGGATCCGGTCTTGGCTCAGTCTGGGGTCATAAGTGGAGCTGGTTGAAATTTAATCTCTCTGCTTCAGAGGGGATGCTGATATGAAGGCAAAGTGCCCTGAATTAGTGTAAAAGCAGAGTGTCTTATTGACTGCAATTTCTGCAAGTTGGATTCAGGAGAAATAATTCAGCTTCAGAAGCAGCTTTGCAACAGGGGAGATTTTTGTACCTCTAGAGAAGGGAGGCAGACGTGACCCAGAGAAACCCAGCGCCCACCCACTCCAGAGCCTTCCACCACAGAGTGCTACCGCTGCCAGACTGAGCAGCATGTGAGGGGCCTTCCGTGCTCGCTCTTTGGCAGACAGAGCCATCACCCAGCTCTTGATGCTTGGGGCTGAGTCTCCTAGGTGCCAGACTTTGCCTCCCACTGCTTGTCTGAACGGCAGCTGAGCTTCCCGTGCTGGTGGGCAGGATGTCACTGCTGGAGAGAATAGAGGCAAAAAAGGATGGTGATGGGAGCAAGCAGGTCTCAGAGGTATTAAAAGACAGAAAAAGCCATCAAATGATCCACAAAGCAGTATTTTTTGGCCTCCCTGTTTTGCAGCAGTGACGAAGAAGAATAACAAGCATCTGAAATGTGGATAAAATCAAACACAGACAAGGGATGTTCATGTTGGTGTGGGGCCAGGAATGTGCCTGGTCTGGACATCGGGGTGACCTGGCAAGCTGCTGTGGTTCATGGAGGAGCCATGAATTTGGGCTCAAAGAATTTAGGGAAAGCTGGAGGTCATTTAGCTTTGCAAATGTGAGTTGAGGGAAAGATGGAGCCCAGTAGAGAGCAAAGACAATTGCAGAGGGCAATTCCTCCTCAAATAGGCAAGTCCTTTGACCCATCTGGTGACACCTCAGGGACACTATTCTGTTCATGCTTTGGGGCAGGGTATGGCCAAGACATCCCTTCCAGCCCTGTTTTCCCTCCTGTTATGATTTAGGCAGGTAATACTACACAGTCAGGAGCACATCCGTCTTTCTATACTCAGCTGTGTATTTTCAGCCTTCCACAGTACAGCTCCATAACTGTAAGTGTCGCCTTCATCACTGAAACATCTCAAAGCCCTTAGTTATTATCATGTCAGTTAAACATCTTAATGGCTCTGCCCTGGCGTGAGCCTGTTAATGGCTGGGGACGTTGCTCCATGCATGCGCTTTACTCACGGGCATTAAAGATGCCCAGCTGATTTTATCTGGGCGGTCAGTAGTATTTCCTCTTTCCAAGCCAACTGTACAAGGAAATCTTGCTGCTTCCTCAGCTCATAAAAGCAGTGAAATTGCTTTTTTTCCTTCTTACAGTGTTGCCGGTTTCCAGGCAGGTATAAAGCCCAGCTATCCCTGCCAAGGCTCAGAGTGCTTCAGCTTCTGCCTCTTGCTCTCTGCGGGGTAAACTGCACAATAATTAAGTATACTTTATAATACTTATCTAAATATACTTTATAATATATTTTTTTAATCTAATACTTTAAGCAAATACTTCTTCGAGTGTTTGTTCTATCTCTGCTTACTCTTGGCCTCTATATTTCTCCCCCCTCCTGGTGAGCTGTCCTGATTTTCTCTCTCCAGTTAAGTGCCCCAGCTGAATGATGTGTTCCTGCTGGACCATCCCTGGTGTTTCCTTCTGGGCTGCGTTGCAGAACGTGGTCGCTTCGCTCTGTCCACCTACCCCTGTGGCACTGCTATACCACCAGCTGCAAACCCTGGGATGCAAGGTTGGCCGTGTGTTATTGTAATAACAGAACTGAGGTCATTGGCAACGCGGTTCTGTCTACAGATTGTCAGAGTGTTTTACAAAGGAGGTAAGTTCTGTTCTTCTCTGCAGGGAAACTGAGGCAGAGGAAGGGTGAGGACTTGGATACAACCAGGCCTGAGAAGAAGGCTGCAGGTGGTGGGGAGCTTTCTTCAGTTCCCTGGTGTTTAAGCTGCATTTGCTTCAGTTTCCATCAGTTTTTCAGTAACTACCTGTCGTGGTTTAACCTCAGTCGGCAACTAAGCCCCCCCCAGCCGCTCGCTCACTCCCCCCCTGGCCCGGTGGGATGGGGGAGAGAATTGGAAAAGCACAAGTGAGAAAAACTTGTGAGTTGAGATAAAAACAGTTTAATAATTGAAATAAAATGATGATAATGATAATAATATGATAATAATAATAATACACAAAGCAAGTGATGCACAGTACAATTGCTCGCCACCCGCCGACCGATGCCCAGCCAGTCCCCGAGCAGCGGCCCCACCCCCGGCCAGCTTCCCCCAGTTTCTGTACTGAGCATGACGTCCCATGGTATGGAATGTTTCTTTGGCCAGTTTGGCTGTGCCCCCTCCCAGCTTCTTGTGCACCCCCAGCCTTCTCAGTCGGTAGAGCATGGGAAACTAGAAAGTCCTTGGCCAGTGTAAGCATTACCTAGCAACAACTAAAACATCGGTGCCTTATCAATTTTGTTCCCATCCTAAATCCAAAGCACAGCACTGTACCAGCTACTAGGAAGGAAATTAACTCTGTCCCTGCCGAAACCAGGACACTACCAAGGCCAAGACCCTGCTCTGAGGTTGATTGAGATTTTCATCTTGTGTTTAAAATGAATTAAATGGCACAAAACCAGCATGGGCTGGGCTGAGTCCCCAGCTCCCACTGGGCAGGGAGGAGCTAGGTGGGGGGGAGACAACTCCTATCCTGGGAAGGCTTCCACCTGGGAAGCCTAATTAGCTTGATGGGAAGCCTAATTGGCTTGATGAGGTTATAAAGGGCAACACCCCATACAGTAGAGATGAAATGAGGTCCTCCAGCCTCTTGCTGGAGATGGTGGCACTTTGTGCTCCTGCACTGGAGCAGCCACAGCCTGGGAAGAGGTATGTATTATGGGCTGGGAGTTGGGTCTGTGTTGCCTAGGGGGTTGCGGCAATGAAGCTGGGCCCTGTCAGAGAGCTGAGTGGGACCTGGCCTGGTGCCAGGATGAGAGGAAGGACAAGGGCCTTCCAGGGCCTTGACCATCCAGCAGGTCCTGGTGTATAGCTTTGAGGAGTTCCCAGGCAACATGAGGCAATCTGTGATGGATTTAAGGGGATTTAGCAATCAATGATGGTAATAAAAAGTTTCAGTTAGCTTTATGCAAATTGCTAGAGCATCTTTGCTTAGTCATTGCCCTCTAAATGTTTTAGTTTGTTTGTTTTTCCTGGGGGAAAAATCATTTGGGGCTCCACCCTGTCCTAATGAAGACATCTAACCTGGGAAGCACCTGTTTCTCGTGCCTTGCTGGCAGCTAGCTGTGTCATAAACACCTAGCATTGAGTGGAATGGATCCTGCTCCTTGAGTGCAGGTGTGAGGAAGAAGAGAGCTGTACTTCCAACTCAGTGGTGCTCTGGAGAGAGGTTATAACCCCTCTCCTTGCATAGCTGCTCATGTGCATGGAGAATAGATACACTGGGGGTTATGGGAGACCATTGAGGTGCGATGTCTGGGTTAGGAAGGAAGAGTTCCCAGCGAATAGAGGGCTTGGCCTGTGCCTGTTTTAGACCCCTGTAAGCATTGGCATTGAGATCCTGGAGCAGAGAAGAATTAACCCTCCTTTCCCCAAATGAAGGTGTCGAATGTAGGTAACTGTGCTATGTCAATTTATTGGAGTTGCAAGACTAAAACTAGGATGAAAGCTGCTGACAAAATATAAGGTCGTTAGAAATAAATCCCTGCTTCCTTTTTTTCTTCCCAAATAGGATTAATGTACACATACTAGCAGTTCAGTGTGCTAGGTACTGGACAACTGGGAAGGCAGTTGTTGCTGGTCCCATGCATTTAAGGTTGGGTTTGGATCCCTTGAACAAGATCACAGAGGAGCTTTGTGTCCTGGGGCCAGAGACATTGATGGATCAGTCCCCTCCATACATGACAGTGGACTCTGGCCCCCAGACTCTTCAGTTATGACGGCATTTATGGCAACAGATGAGGCAGACCATTAAAAACCCAGAAGGAAAAGGAAAGTTGAGGATCAGTTTCAAAACAGGTAATGCAAGTACATAAGCAAACTGAAATTTACCCTTTGGGGCAAATAATCAATGAAATCGATGCAGTGTGTAGGGGAAACTGCAAGCTAGGCAATTTTGGGTGAGTTCTGCTTATGCCAGGGGTGTATGTGTAATCTAAAAGGCTGGCTGATAAAACTAGGTTGAGCCAGGGTGGGAGCTGCTAAGACAGCTGGGCTGGATAAAGCTCTAATGAAAACACTTAGGTAGAAGGTCCCCTCTCTTGCACTTCATTTTAATCCTTGAATTTGTAGGAGTGGAAAGACCAGGGAACTCACCAAAGGCATCTTGTTTTAACTGCATAATGGGAGTGATGAGGGAGACTTTAGCCCCTCTTCCTCCTAGATTCCCTAGCAGAAATAGCAAAATTCTTGACTATAGAAAAGCCCTCTTTGTTTTTTGTATCCCCATGCATGCAAAATGGGTGTGCAGCCTGGGGGAGCTGGGTGCACATGATCGGCTCTGGCCTGGCTGTTGCTGTGTGTTGGCAGAAAGGCGTGCGTGTTGCTTTGTTTCCAGCCTTGCCATTTATCTACAGCTTTTTACATGTTGCTCCTGGCTGACTTGCTCATGGACACCACCTTCATGTGGGAGCCTCTCATGCTCCTGCTGCTAACACCATCACTGCAGCTCACTGCTGTGCCGCAGACCCCCACGCTGCCGGTCCAGCATGCGCTTTTGTTGGCTGATGCACGGGCACTTGCAAAGCCAGGCTCTAGGCCATAGGTGGGACCTCCCTGCGAATGGCAGACAGCTGCAAAAGGCAGAGCAAAGCTGAGTTTCAGCTTAGGGAATTCCCTGGAGAAAAGGCAGAAGATTCCCGAGTTTGGTAGAAGGTGAATACTTCAACTTACGGATGTTGACAGGGAAGCCTTCTTCTGCACAGAGCCTGTAGAGAATGGGAAAAGGTTGCACATTATCAATCTGTCTTCAAGTGCAAAGCCCTTTAGCCTCAAATGTGAGCCTGACCCTCTCTAGCCTGTCTCTCACTGTTTGGAGGCAGTAGGACTGGCTGTTTGGGTGGGTTTGCACTGGTGGAAGTCTATTAGGACTGATGGGAAGAACTGATCTGCATCAGGACCGCGTAGATGACTTGTAGCATGGCAGCTCCAAAACAGCGCTGGCCAGTTGTTTTTCCTTTCAACACATGCATCTAAAGTAGCCCTGCTATGGTCTGTCACCCACCTGCTTTCCTCTCCTTCCAACAGCTTCCTGTAGGTGATGATCTCGATGTCCAGGGCCAGCTTGACATTCATGACCTCCTGGTACTTGTGGAGCTGCTGGGCGAGGTCTGCCTTGGTCTGCTGCAGGGCTGTCTCCAGCTCGGAGAGTTTGTGCTTCGCATCCTTGACGGCCATTTCCCCACGCTGCTCAGTGTTGGCCACGGCAGCTTCCAGCCTGCTGCACTGCAAGGAGCGAGACACAGTCAGTCTTAGCTGTCTCTTGCTATCTTCAAACGTAATGCATTATCAAGAGATGGGTTTAAAGTCTGGTGCATTCAGCCCAGCAGTAAGATGGACATGCAGTCCCCTCTGGCAGGGGTTTGAGGGAGCTGGACATGCAGTTTCAGCATTCCCTCATGTTGCTCACAGGGGATGGGATGCTATAACCGCATCTGCCTTCAGGTACTGCATGAGTTGGGCTTTAATGCAGCCCTAGTTGCAGCAGCAGAGTCCCAGCTCATGAACACCCTTTGCAAGGTGCTACAGCACCATTTAATATAGTTGTGGGAGCTTGCACGAACAGCAATTCACTCTCTGCCCTGCTGAAACAACCAGACCTGGCTGTGCTCACCTGGTCCTTGGCGCTCCTGACTTCTCCGTTCAGTCTCTGGACTATCCGTGTCAGCTCAGCTGTCTTGTTTTTTGTTTCTCGCAGGCTGTCAGCATTTCTGCCTGCAGTGACTCGCAGCTCCTCAAACTAAAGAAGCCCAAAAGACATAATTGCATATCCCAAAAACACATGCTTTGAGTTAAACCAGAGCAAATCAGGAGAGTGGGGGGTGTTTCTCTGGATCTGAAGCTGGTCTGAAGAGAGAAACTGCACCCAAACCCTCCCTCTGCCAGGTTTTCTCACCTTGCTTTCATACCAGGCCTGCGCTTCTGCCCGGCTCCTGCGGGCAATGTCCTCATACTGAGCCTTGATGTCCACAGTGATGCCATCCAAGTTGAGATCTCGGCTATTGTCCATCTGCATGACCACCGAAGTATCTGAGATCTGGGCCCGCAGCTGGTGGATTTCCTGGTGGTGACATGGGGTTGAGCTGTTCAGAGAGATGTTGGTCCTGCTGTGCTCCAAGTCCAGCCCCAAGCTGGTGTGTCACCCACATAGTACAACTCTGTCCCCCTTTGCAGTGACCAAGCAGAGATGGATTGCCGAGTCTCACCATTCACCACAAGTAATGACCACTGCCAAAAAAAACAGTGCCCCCTCTGTCCCTGTCCTTTGGGATGAGCAACTTCAAAATCCAGCTGGGATGGCTAGAGCAATAGGGGGGCTTCTTACCTCTTTGTAGAACATTCTCAGGAACTCAACCTCTTCTTTCAGGCTTTCCACCTTGGCCTCCAATTGTGCTTTGTTTAAGAAAAAACAGTCCGCATCCTGGAGATGCGTTGGGGATAGAAGAAGGAAGTTTGTTAGTGAGAGCAGACTCAGGGCTACCCTTGGGGTGAGGGACTTACAGTGCTGGTACCGTGACTCTGCGCCAGCTCCCAATTACACAGTTGCTGCTGATTTGAGTTCAAGCAAACCCGAGCACCGGCTCCTGCTTGTACTTGTTTTGTGTGCTGCTTTTGGGAAATAAATCATCGCGTGCACCCCAAAGACCTGAACCCGGAGAGGAGAGTTCAAACAGCCCCTTGCTCACCTTCTTCAGGGCAATAAACTCATTCTCGGTGCACGTCCGCTGGCTGCATTCGTCCTTGTACCTGTGTGGGAAAATGGGAGATTTTTAGTTCAGTGCAATTACATCTTTGTTTGGGTTTCTTCAGGCCTTCTTTCAAGAAGTGAAACTCCTAATTCTTTTCCTTCTCCCCAGACAATGTTTTGGGATGCTTTGGTCTTGTTTCATAGCCTGTGGGAAAGCAAACATGTTTTCAGAGAGGTTTCTGCGTCTTTACAAATTTGCAGCAGAACTGTTTTAATTTGACCTCTGCAATAGCAAATAGCTGCTGAACATTTCTACATGTTAATTCCTTGAATTAACATAGAGAGAAAGAGAACCTGGAAGAGGGATGTCCTCTGTTTTCTCCATCTCTCTCTAAATTGGGACCTTATTTTGTATACTGGGATCCTGGTAGATCTCTCCATCTAACTACTAGTTCTCTGGGAACCATTTACTACCATGAAAAGATCGTGGTCTCTGCCTGTTTACAAGTCTCAAACAACATTTTGAGCCCTGCACTCACATTTCTCTGTTTTTTACTTACATTTTCTTGTTGGTTTCCAAAACCTGCTGTGCTGCTTTCAGGTCTGTTTCTAACTGGGCTCTGTTGCACCCCAGTGCTTCCAGCTGCTTCTTCAAGTTACCAGTATAAGCCTCTAACATGGGCGTGATGGTATTCTTGCAGTGTTTTTGACCCTGCAGAAAGCTCCACTTGGTCTCCAGCACCTTGTTCTGCTGTTCCAGGAATCGAACCTGAATCCCAGAAAGCAAAATGGGAAACAAGATGAGGATTAAGGGCTTTTGAGAGCCAGTGTCCATGCAACAGCAGTGAAATGTGTGTTCCTGCTCTTGGTACATGTGAATACAGTGTTTCCTAATCCAGTGTGCTTTTGTGCATAGGCTGTTTCTGGGCCACCCATGTGGAAATGCACAAAAATCTTAAGCACTTCTAGAAAGGAGAGATTTGCAATAAATTGGGGATGTGCCGAGAGCAATGGGAAGGAACTGGAAAGCTGATGAAACTGGTTTTAGCTTGTTCCCTCCCTGCAATCAGGCCTAGAGATCAGATCAATAGCACCTGTACACTGAAGCTTCCTCAGTGGCTCATAAACACCTTGGTGCTCAACTGGCACCCTTATGCAAGTTGCCCTCAATGTCTAAAATGAGTTGTCTTACAAGGATTTCATGCCCTTTCCATGCTAGACACCTCACTTAGACTCTAGTGCCTGCAATTTGGAGCTGAGGAGGGGTTCCCAGCTCACCTTGTCAATGAAAGAAGCAAATCTGTTGTTGAGGGTCTTGATCTGCTCTTTCTCTTGGTACTTCACCGTTTGCATGTTGGGATCGAGTTCCAGTCTGAGTGGTTGGAGCAGTTGCTCGTTGATGGTGATGGGTTTGATGGTGTGTGGCCTGGAGACTCCATGAACCCTGCCAAAGCCAGCACCTCTGTAGCCGAACCCCGTGCCAACTGCACCAAAACCATATTCACGTCTTGGAGGAGGACGTCTTCCAACAGCTATTCTGGGCCTGGAGAATGCCACACCATCAAGACTTCTGCTGCTGAAGTAACCCAAACCACAGTAGCCCATGCCACCACCCCAGTGACACAAGGCAGTGCTGAAACTGCATCGATTCCTGGGAAGAGCTGCAGAGGAAGAGCTGAAATTCCTGGCGGCATGGCCAGAGCTGGTGCTGTAGGAGCAGCAGGACATGGTTGCTGGTGGGAGAGGGACTGGTGCAGGCAATGTGCTGGGAGCAGATTCCAGGGTGCAGTTCCCTCTGACCACAGTGGAGCACCTTCTTCCTTTTATTTGCATGGAAGATGGGGCGAGGCCGCATGAAACTTCCACAAAATGTTTATGATGCAAAGAATGTGAACTACTTAGCATATATTGTGCTTACCAACAGAGAAAGCAGCAGCATATTTGCCCCATGAAGGTTTGAAGAATGCTGTTAAGTCAGAGGGGTCATATGTAGGTCTTGTGTAATAGCAACAAAAATTAGGGGAATTGTGCTGGGTGAATTGTTTTCAGGAGACATGGTAAAAACTGCACGTTTCCCTTTTTACAGGTTGGACAAAGTAGAACTGAGCCTTTGAAAATGTAAAATGCTTTTCTATCAAAGGAGATCTTTACGTTTTGCTGGTACCTCAGCTTGCAAGTAAGAGTTTTGAAGGAGAATGTGATTCAACCTGCTGTTCAATAAAAACTATCAGTAATAAATGTGAATTAACTGAGAATTAATGAACAAAGTTGTGCAGGCAGGTTAGTGGTAAATGACCATGTTTTGTTGGCTCCATCTATAAAAAGGCAACATGTTTTAATGCCACGAAAACATCTGTGGGGCCAAATCTATTTCTCAAGGTGATTTTTCTGCAGGTTGCTGATATGTTTTCCAACGTGGTAATTTATTTGGGGGGAATTGCTGATTAGTTGAAATTGAAACAGATGCTTGGAACATGGTAGCTTTTGCAGGCACTCTTATTGGCCAAATCCTCAGAAAACTGGCATCTCCTCCTCCCCTCATCCCTCAACTTGAAGGTTGGGTTCCCACTGGTTTGGGGCAGGGCCAGGCTTGGTCCTTCACCTCCTACGTTGGGCGAGTGCCCTCATTGCGGCGTCAGGGCTCAGACTCTTCCTGGCTTTGCTGTTCACACACCTGCGTGTCTGGGTCCTTGGAAGGACAGGGATAGCACCAGTGCCCGCGTTGCTGCGTGGGAGGGTGGCGTCTTTCGTAGGGGCAGGGTGGAAGTTTCAAACGAATGATTCTGTTTTGTTTACTGCATTTCTTTCGCCTTCCCTATTCAGGGGTTGGTTACAATTGCAAGCCAAAATTACCAGCTTTGCTGTAGGGATCTGGGAGCTCTTGGGACACCTCGGCTCCAGGGCTCACAGATGTCTTTAGGGGGATGGGGCATGAGAAGATCTAGAGTTAATCTTGTGATTATCCTCAATCCTTATGTGTCAGACCATGTTGCTCCAGACTGTAGTTGTATTTTATGGCTCCGTGGCCGCATCTCTTCTCTCCACATTTTCATCCCAGGTAACACCTTCTGCTTTTGATGAGACAAGTGCCACCAGATGCAACTGTACAGGGCTTTTGGACTGAAATCTGCGAACAGAGGTTGCAGGAGGCTGGTCTCGCAGGGAGCCTGACCGAAAAGGAGAGAGGGACAGTGGATAAAGCTACAAGTTCTCCAGTGCAACAGGGAAAGGCAGTTGAATATGTTGTTGCACTGACTCCAAAAAAAACCCAAAATGTTTTGAACTAGCTCAGTTAAACCAAGTAGTTCAAATCGGGTTGAGCATGTTCGGAGTAAGATGTTTTGGTGCTACTTTTTTTCTTTAATGGAAAAATCTCAATTTAAAAAAAAAAAAAGGTTTTGATTTGGAAAAACTTTTTGATGGGAGAATTCCTCCTTTTCCAGCCTACCACAGGCTTCAGAGCAGGGAAATATCCCCTGCTTTTGTTCCTGTTCTCATGATCTCTCGCATCCCAGCTGCATTCACGCAGTCTGGCTGTAGCCACTTTTGGCAGGTCTGTCATACCACAGTGATTTTCAACCCCCAGGGAGTTTCCCCACCTCTTTCATCCTGGTCTTAGGGGATTAGGTCAGGGGTATGATGTTCACTGAGTGATGGACATGGGAGGAGTGTGGTGGGGGGAGACGTGCTGTGACCCGATCTCCTCATCTCCCTCCCTGTTCCCATGGACCAGCTCCGCACCCCACATTTTCCAAAAGCCAGTGGACCCCCTGGGGATTCTAATGAGAGATGGCCTCGGCCTTGATTTGAGTTTGGGTTTCTTTTTTTTTTTAAATGTCTCGTTAACGTGTGTTTTGTAACTCTGAAAAGAGGAGCTATATCATGTGATCTCAGATTTGCTGTGTCAGTTTACTGGGGAGAAATAGAGAAAAAACAAGATAAAGCCAAACAACAAGCATCATAGAGGAACTGGATGTTCTAGGTAAGACTCCTCTGCTCCCTTTGATTTTTAACTTTTCATTACAGTCACGTCCATACACTGGAGGAGCAGAAACTTACATTGGTTAGTGTTTTTAACACAGGTAAGTTGTTCCTTAATACATAAGCTGTGCTAACTGTTCACTGCCTAGTTAAAATAGCATTGTTGTGCAGGCTTTGCTAGACCTACACAACCCAGGAGGAACAGGCAAACTTTGGGAAGAGCCTATTTCTAAAACTACAGCATAAAGTAATGAAAAGAGCAAGTTTCATAACAGTAGTGAACATTGCGGGGAATAAGCAACGCAGACTGGACTGGAAGCTTTAAAATCCCCCTTGTGTTTTCTGCGTGTGCTGCTAGCAGGCTGCTGCTGCTATGAACTGGTGGAGTAAGGACCCTCCTTTCAGTGCTTGGGGTTTTTTTAGTAATTTGTCCTGTAGGAGGCTGTAGAGGACACGAGTTTGACATTGGAGCTCTTCCTGCTCACAACACTGTATCCTTCCGTGGTGGTACAAGGAGCACAGATGTCTCCAGAGCCGGTGATGATGCTTTTGCCACAGACACCTCCTCCAGTCACTAGACCTCTGCTTCTGAATAGGGATCTGCTGCTGGAAGAGTAGCTGCCACGAAGTATGGGTCAGTATTGCATGTGATTCTTCCTGGGGATTGGCCCACAGCTGCAAAGAAAACATTTCAGCTCAGGATTTCCATCCTACAGAGTAGATCCTGGGGGACTAGTAGGAATAGGGATTTGTCTGGTACTTAAAAATATTCACAAGGCAGCCACTGTCTATGCACAGCCTTAGGGGGATGGGGAAAATGGACATGTGTAAAAACCAAAGTCTGTATTTAATGTGTGTCCCTATAACTGGTTAATAATTGGGAGGTTTGAGGATGTGGGAAGCTGCCATCAGTCCAGGCAGGTGCTTTGGACCTGCCATGACTCCACTGCTTAGCTCACACCTGTGAGGAGGTTTTTCTGAGTCTGGTGTCATGTCGAAGCAGGGAAAGGGTTTTGCTTTGGCTCTGTGTGTGTTAGCGTGAGCAAATCCTGGCCAAGAGCTTTCCCTCTGTCCCCTCAATTAGCCCACATGTGAACAGGTACCCAGTCATTTCAGCTGGCATGGCAAAGGTGGTCAGGCACAACTGTGCTTGAGCCTTTGGCTTGATAAGACCTGAGGCTACACAAGACATCAACTTTATTCGTGCAAGGTCTTCCATTTACGGGGGGAAACCTAAGTGCCAGAGTGCATTAGGAGCTTTTGACTTTGTAAGGTGTTTGGGTTCATAAGTGCTGGACGGTGCTTTGGGAAGTGTCACCGCCTAGGACTTCGGGTCTCAGTGGGATTTGCTGCAATTACAGAGGTGATGGCTCACCAAACAGACTGTGAAAGGTGCTTGTGGGGTTAGATGTGTTACTATTTCTTCCTTGCAGGGTTGTACAAGCACCCACCTGCTTTCCTCTCCATCCAGCAGCTTCCTGTAAGTCATGATCTCAGTGTCCAGGGCCAGCTTGATGTTCATGAGCTCCTGGTACTCATGGGCCATGTCCTGCTTTGCCTTCTCCAGCTCGGAGAGTTTGCACTTTGCATCCTTGATAACCACTTCCCTGTGCTCCTCAGCTTCAGCAATGTCTCCTTCCGGTTTGCATCTCTGCAGGTAGGAGATTTTCATTACTGCCACTTATTTGCACATGTTTTGAATAGTTCAGAGCTGTTGAATCTGCCTGTCTGTGTATTCATCCACCTGCACTTTATTATATTTTCAGATTCTATAGACAAACCTTTAACTCTAGGATGCTTCTCTCTGCCTAGCTGAGACTTTGGGGTGTGTGTTGTCTTCTCGCTGCAGGTCTCTACTGATGGTAGTTCAGTTATTAGTCATAATAGACCATTTTACTCTGTAGTCTGGACACTTGCAAGTCTTAGAGTTGAGCAGCTGACATGTATGTCACCAAAACTGGCTTTATTGCTCCCTTGCTCTAGCGGAGGAGTTTTGGAAAGCCACAACCTGCAAATGGCAATTGACACATTATTGCCCCTGAGTCATCCTTACCTGGGCTTTGGTGTTCTCCAGTCAGTCTCTGAATCACCCGATTCAACTCCACAATTTCATTCTTTGTATTACGCAAGCTGTCGTCGTGTTTGCCGGCGGTTTCTCTCAGTTCCTCATACCGAGGAGAGAGAAAATGCAATGAAAATAAATACCGGAGTGAGGAGATGAGTCAGTAATTAAACCTACTATGTGATTCTGGGTCCGCAGTCGCGGATCTTGAGCTTTAAGGCAAAAACCTTTGTCACTGGGGGACAGAATGACTCATTTACACAGTAGCAGCTCTGTGTGTGAAGGCATTAACATATGTATCACACATAGGGAAAACACAACAGCTGGTTAAGAAAACAGACCTTTAAAAAGTCTGTTCAACCCAAATTAGGAAATCTGAAGAAGCGGGGCCCTTAGCAGAAGTGGGGCATAAATACTTTTTTGAGTGTCATTATGACTCACCTTGCTGTAGTACCAGGTTTCTGCATCAGCCTGACTTTTTTTGGCAATGTTGTCATACTGAGCTTTGACATCAGTGATTATGTCATCCATGTCCAGGCCTCAGCTGTTGTCCATTTACACAATAACAGAGGTGCCCAAAATGGGTGCTTGGACTTGAGTGATTTCCTAGGGGTGACAGTAAGATTATCAGTCGTCTGCACCAGAGGTGCTTTCCCTGCAGATCTCCATGGTGTGGAGACAAGGAGATGCAGTGTGCTCCACGTACCACGACTTCAGGCTCACTGCAGAAAACCCAAAGAGGGATTTTCTGTTTAATCACTCTGGATCCTACCTTCACCATCAAGTTGCAACGGATTTCTTAGGATCTCGCCTGTGTAGTGCAAGAGTAACACCTTTGAAATCTGGAGCAATCAACTGATGCACACGTGAAACACCAAAAATCTCCATGAACTTAAGCGATGGGTTGTGGGAGCCTAACTCCACAGGCCCCCTAAAGAGGCATGGAGTGGAGGAAAAGGGAGCGGAAAAGGAAGAGCCATTACCACTTCATACAGGCTCCTCAGGCAGTTGATCACTTGTATGAGGGACTCCACCTTGGCTTCCAGCTCAGCTTTGTTCACATAGGCCCAGTTTGCATCCTGAAGCACATCAAGGTTTATGAAATGAAAGAGCAAACTGCTTAATGCCAGCAAGTGATGAGATTACAAACTTTTAGGGCTGCTCTTTTCAAGGACGTAAATTTTACCATGTTATTAAATTGTTTCACACCCTTATCCTCTTAGGCAGAAGGCGAAAAATCACTAGAGACAGAGAAGAGAAGGAAAGGTTTTGACCGGTTGGGGTGTACAAACATCCCAAATGAACAAGCTCAGCTAAAACTGACTCACTTAAGGTGGGATTCAACCCTTTTAATTAAATCTTCCCAAAAGCTGGCCTTTAGGTCCCTCTAGAGTCTCTGGAGAGTGAGCGGCAGTCTCACCCTCTCTTTCCAGCAATATTGGCTGCTGTTCACGCTAAAAGCCTGGAATAAGTGTTTGAATTGGTTTGAAATGCTCATACCTTTTTGAGCATAACAAACTCATTCTCTGCACATGTTTGCCACTGAGTTTCCTCTTCACACCTGCAAGGAGAAGAAAAAAGACCACTTTGCTCCTCTTTATTCAGCTTAAGGAAGAATATGAATCTAATCTTCCCCTACCACCTCCAAATGCTCAACCTCAGCATGGAAACAAACTGCTGATGCAAGCCATACACGTGTACATCTGGAGGAGATCTTGCATCTTGTGCAGTCTTTGCCATCCAAAAATTAGATGAGATCAGTTCTAGCCCTAGTTTCGGAGCGTGTATCTTTTTTACACTTTTTCTTGTAATCTTCCATGATACCCTGCATGGTGCTCAGTTCTGTTTCCAGCTTGGCTCTGTCGCTTCCCAGAACATACAGCTGCCTCTTCAACTTGCCAATGTAAGTTTCAAACATTGGCTTGATGTTGCTCCTGTAACACCTTTGTTCCTGTAGAAATCCCCGTGTGGTCTCCAGCACCT
Source organism: Pygoscelis adeliae (assembly GCF_000699105.1). NCBI lineage: Eukaryota > Metazoa > Chordata > Aves > Sphenisciformes > Spheniscidae > Pygoscelis > Pygoscelis adeliae. The sequence continues at coordinate 148,580 of NW_008825556.1, forward strand.
TGTTCTGTTGCTGCAGGAACTGGACTTGAAACCCAGAAGTAAAGCATTCAACGTATAGTGATTTGTTATACTGGTGACACAGAAGTGAACCAGTATACCAATTACATGGTATATATACCAGTAGATATATATATACCAGTGAACCAATTACAGTCCCAGAATTGCTAAATTGAGAGGTAAAATCTGTGAGTTATTCAGGATAGTATCAGGTGAATGGAGAAGGCATGCATTTAAAATCTGTCGAACAGCATCTTCTCATAAGAAGGTTCTTCAGCAAAATGTCTTGGTTGTTATTATGCAAAAAGCACTGAGTTAGACTCAGCATCAAAGTAGAGTGGGGTAACTCAGAGGTAATTCTACTGAAGTTAGGGTTCAAGTGATCTAAAAATGGGGCATTAGAGAATCAACTTCTCTGCATGTAACAGCAAAGCTTGATTGTCGTTTGCAATAAGACTGGTTTACACCACTCGTGGAGCATGAAAATACCTTCTTGCCTCCACTGAAGGCTTCTTTTTATTCTAAGGTGGTGCAAAATGTCCTCCTCATAAAATCCAAACAGGTCCTTACTGCAAAGTCAGGCTGCTAGTTTTGGCTGCTGTTGCTAGTAAGTAGTTTGGCAAATGCATTCCGTGTCTCAGATGTGCCATACTGCAGCTTGTTACGGCTCTGCAGCTCTGGTGCCCATTGAGCTGAGCATCTCTTCTCTTGCCTTGTCAATGAAAAATGCAAATTTGTTATTGAGGGTCTTGATCTGCTCCTTTTCCTGGTGCTTCACAGGAACCTTCAGTCGAAGGTTTGGGTCCATCTCCAGCTTGAGCGGCTGGAGCAGATGCTCATTGACTGTGGCCTTAACAATGGGTGTACAGACCCCCAGGGCTCTGCCGACCCTGCAGCCAAAGCCAGCACCTCCATAGCCCAACCCCATGCTTGAGGGGCTGCAGCCATATGGCAGTAGGTGGCAGCTGCTGATTGCTAGCTTGGGCTTGCAGCCTGCACTGCCACCAAGGCTTCTGCTGATGAAGCATTCCAGCCTGGGGTACCCTACACCACAACCTCCCCGGCATGAGATGGTGCTGACAGTATATCTCTTCACACTTCTTGGGATTACAGCAGAGCAAGAGCTGAAACTCCTCATGCCCCCAGCTCCGGAGCAGACATGGTAGGATTGGCAAGATGTTGAGAGCAGCTCGAAGGGGAATGAAAGCAGAGGGAGAAGCTGAACACAGGAGCAGAAGGCAATGTACGCAAGTTGACCCAGCCGGAAACCCTCTGCAATGAGAAGCAGAGCTTTCACCTTTTTGTGTTCCAGGAAAACAGGCTTTGGCTGCATGACCAGCCCCAGAAGACCATTTTTAAAGATGTTTATGAGCTTAGGTTGTTTGGTAATATCCTACTCGTCTTTTTTTGCTGAATAGTGACCTGAGCTGCTTTTAAGCGTACACCTATCATTCAGTTACAGGCTGTGTTTCTAATTTGAATGGGAGGGAATCCCTGGTCCCATAAAAACTGCATTTGCAAACCTCCCTTTTTTTATAGTAAGCCTGAAAGAGAGAAGCAGAACCAATCTTTTGATGTTTGCAGGGCACTGGGAGCGAGGGAAGAAGCATTGCTTTGTTTTACATGTGGGAAAAGAAGAATCTGAGTTAAACTCTTGGGAATATTTTAGGGATCCAAACACTGGAGCTGATTTTGTTTGGTATTACATTAGCCTTTAGTCAGAGTTGCTCCTTTTGTAAGCCTAATTCTATAATTTACTCCTTTCTTTCTTTCATCTGACCTCTGTAATTTTGTTAGCCTCAAGAGAACAATCTTCTAATTCTGTCGGGACAGGAGACGGACCCATGCAAGCGTATTTCTTGGTGCTAGGGCTCTGCTGGTCTGTAACTACAAGGAGAAAACAGGTGCAGCAAAGGGGGGTGTGAGAGCAGGAGAAAGCAGTGAAAGATTTTCCAGCTCAGACCTTTGCACCAGCTGGGGAAATCCAAAGCCAAAGGTTGAATAGATCAAGGTGATGGCGGAGTGAGTGCACTGATCCTGCAAAGAGAAATTCAGTCTGATTTGCTGCTCTGTCTCTCAAGCTACCCGTGTGTTTCTCTCCTGCGCTGAATGCCCTGAAAAGCGAGTCTGGTGTTGTCCCTAGTTTTGATGGGAGTGTGACTGACACCAGTCAGATAGATTGACACCTCTCATCTTATTCTTTGCAGAAGTGTCCTCCATGGGGAATAGCCTACAGGAGAACTCGGCTTGGTCATTCCTTTCTGGTGAAATTATTTGGCAAACCCCTGTGAATGTAAGTTTGGACTACATATATTTATATATTTTTCAGCAAAGGTTCAGAGTGACAAAGATGCAGGAAAGGCAGATAAGTCTTTCCTAGAAAATGAAATAGGTGATTTTCAGTTCCATCTTTGCTGAAATATTGAAAGGGCTGTCTGCCATGGGTGGGAACCCTCTTAATTCTTTTGCCTTCAGTGGGATAACACTGAGGGCTTAGCCCTGAAAACCTCAGCCTTTTCTAAAAGTGCATTTGCTTTTATGTGATTTTCTTGGCATTCACCATGGCCTGAGAACATGTTCTGCTCCATGAAGAGGATCAGAGAGACGTTCATGCGTGCAAGCCTGAAAGCTGGCCTTCCTCATTTAGCCATGCAACGTTTTAGGGTACGGCTGTGTGGGAGTTGTATGTGCTAAGCACTTTTTGGGACTCAGTCTAAAAGGAGTTCAGAGAGCTCAGCATCTTTCGTGATTGGGCCCTGGATGCTGGAGAACAACTGCTACATGTGATAGTTGGCATCTTCCATTTCATGGAAGAAGTCATGTTGGCTTCTTTTCTCATTTTCTCTCTCCTGGGTTTTTAATTACAGACCTGAGCAGAGCTCAGTACCGCCAGCTTGTCTGAGCCAGCCCGGCTTTGATCTGCTGACACAACAGAAACCTTAGTTTGGGAGCATCGCACTGCCTGGGGATCGCATCCTTGTTTAGCACCTGGCCTGACAGCTTTGTTGGCTGCTCCAGAGAGGGGATGGAGATAAATCCCTCCTGTTTTCCCTGCACAAGCTGCAGGTCTGGAACCAGCCTTTCCAGAAGTTTAGCTCTGATGCGTGGGATCCATCTTTCCTGACTTCAGAACACCTTTTGGAGTGCTCCTGCAATGCAGACATCTTCAGCCAAGCGCCTAGAGCGCTTTCGGTCCCACGGAGGGAGAGAGGTGTTATTGGGGAATGAATCGTCTGACCCAAAAGTGTCTGTTTCTGTCCTTTGACTGGCTCGGATGTAGGTGTTTATGGCCAGGTGAAACCAGCCCCACCTTCTGGTCTTGCTCTGTTGGCTGTGCAACTTGGAAAAGCTCCCAAAGTGCTTGGGTATTGCCGCTCTGTGACCCCTGTCTCCGATACACTTAATGTTCCCCGCTCCTCTCCGAGACTGAGATAGGGAGGAGGAGGATATGGGAAGGCTCTGAATGACAGCAAGTGCCTATGGCAAATCTTCTAAACTTTATTCTAAAACTACGCTTTTATGTGAATTTTGTAATGGCACAGAAAACCCACATTGCTCATGATAAATTTGATTGCAGTTTATTAAAGAAATTATATAAAACTCATACAGTTCAACGGGAGCAGAAGATGAGAGGAAATGAGCTAGTTACATTTGGGCACATAATTCTCCAACCCTCCTCTTTGCCTCCCTCCCCCTTCCATAAAAAGAGAGGGAAAAAAAAAACAAACAAGCTAAGAACAAAGACACTAAAACAGAGATTTTTTTTCCAGGTTGTGTAAAATCTGTTACCAAAGCCAGCTGTTCCTCCTTTTTGTTTTTCCTGTATTTTTAACCCATGTCTCTGCTGTAAGCTCACTCTGGCTGGTGGAAAGGAGGATGGTTTGCTGCTGAGACAAGGTCTAGCAACCTGTAGGTTGCGTGGTCTTTTGGCTTAAATTATATGTACTGGGTGGGTGAGGAATTAGACATTATAGAGAACCAACCCCTTTCACCTATGGAAAATGAAGACTGCATTTTTGGATGTAGGTAGAGCTAGAGAGCCGTGGCGTGAAAGGACAGCAATGCAAGAGGAATCGGGAAACAGAGCAACTACCTCTATATTGAAAGACGCTTTGTTTTCAATTCTTTAAGCCTTTGGGGAGAGCAAGCCCAGCAGTGGGGAGCAGGTTGATTAGGAGAGCGCTAGAGACTGTGGTCTCAACGCACCTCCTGCTCTCTGTCATAAGCGGGTGAAGGGACACGTTCTGCTTTCACGTACACTGGTATAAATCCAAGTCCTGCATCTACCCTGGATTTGCACCAGGGCGCTGGAGCAAAAGGGAGCCCTGGGAAGCTGCAAGCTGAGCTCTAACAATGGCACCCATCAATGGGAAGGCTGATTACTCAATGACAAGCAGCGCTGGGCTTCTGGCCAGCTGGGTGAGGCTTTATGCAGAGGAATTAATTGGCCTTGGAGAGGCATCTCTCTCAAGCCAGTAAGTAGCACTGGGAATATGTTTTCCCTTAATGGGAAAGTGATAAGCGTGGCTCTTTGGATGGTGTTAACAGGCTTTGCGCTGGCAGCAGGAGGTGGTGCTCAACTTCTTCTGCTCCGAATGAGCTGGGTGCCACCATGACTTAGCTCCGATAGCTCTTCTTGCTGGTGCTTTTTGATACAAACCTCATGCTTGAGCTGCTTCCCACACCAGAGCTGAATCCCCCAGCCAGGCAGCTCCCGTGGCTGGAGCTGGCACCGCTTCCCCCCATGCTGAGCCTGTTGCTGAAGCCTGACCCCAGCCCCAGTGTGTTCCCACCTCCGTAGCTGCTCCCGGATGAGACCACGGCTGTGATGGGAAACCATGGGCAGAGGGTTAGTTTGTTTGGAATAGTACGAAGGAATTTCAGCTTTTAGTTTCACGCATTCGTGGTTTTTCTTGGACAGTCTACCACTGCCTGTATTTCACACATCTTATTCTCTGGCTTTTCCTCCTATCCTGTAGCAGAGCTGGCCTTAGACATCTGAGTCTCCTAGGGACAGTCTCAATGTGCAAAACCTTTCAAGTTCAGAGCTGGTCAGAGAAAAGATGTATCAGGCTCTTTAGCCTCCCCAGTCCCACAGAGTGCTGCAAAACCCTAAGTATATACTCCATTTTTGTGCTGGTAACTACTGGCTGCATAGCTCATTTTCATTGTCTTATCCTCAGTTCCAGGTACATTTAAGGAATGACTCAATAAATACTCAATCTATTGCTTAGGAGCCAGATTACTTACAAATATTCACTGCACCAACGCCTTCTCCAGCCAGCCTGGAAAAAAGAGAGGACAGAGAGGAAAGGGCTTGTTATTTAGGACAATTTCAAGCAACAGTTTGGCACCAGGGACATTGGATAACAGAATGGTCTAGGGTGTTAAGGTCTGATGATGAGCATCTGACATAAATTGAAATAACACCTGTAACTGCATAGGTTAGGGGTGTGTTTTCTCTGCAAGTTTTTGTGGCCCTTTCCTCTCATGTTGCAAGGCAAATGTGAAAACATCTCTATGGGTTTGGACATTATTTGGTTTGCAGGGGGAGCCACCCACCTGTTCTCCTCGCCCTCCAGCAGCTTCCTGTAGGTTGCGATCTCGATGTCCAGGGCCAGCTTGACGTTCATGAGCTCCTGGTACTCACGGAGCTGCCGGGCCAGGTCTGCCTTGGCTTTCTGCAGGGCATCTTCCAGGTCAGCCAGTTTTGTCCTGGCATCCTTGACAGCCATCTCCCCACGGTGCTCAGCATCTGCAATGGCTGTCTGCAAACTGGCGCACTGCAAGAAGTGGAAATAGGTCTGGTGACTGCTCAGTGGGTTTGGACCCCGATTTCCAGGCATCCTTGCAAGGGTACAGCAAGTTAGTGGAGATGGAGGTGCCCCCGTGTTTGGAGGGGTCCTGTGAACCATACCTGTTTCTTTACACTATCAATTTCCGAGTGGAGCCGCTGGATCATGCGGTTCATCTCTGAGATCTCCATCTTGGTGTTGTGGAGGTCGTCCCCGTGCCGGCCAGCCGTGAGCTGCAGCTCCTCATACTGAGATGGGCAGGGAGATGAGACACCAGGGCACAGTCAGATCTGGGCAGGAGCTTGAACTCATTGGTAGAGATTGACCCTGCTCTGATCCTCTCTTGACCGGGTCTTCTGTCTCTTTCTGTACTCAATCCAAGCTCTTCCTCATGAGCTTTAGCATATTTCCTTCCTCCCTCTATCTCCTTATGCTCCTCTATCTCTTGTCAAAATGGCATTTTCACATGTCCAAGAAACTAAATTAAATCCTATCCAAATTGACTTGATTTTATACCCAGCTCCCCTGTCCTCTCTGCTTGCACTCTCCAGTATAAAATAGCCTTTGGGAAATGCTAAACAAAATTTTTCCTAGCTCACCTGGTTAATTTTCAGATCCTCACCTTGCTCTGGTACCAGGACTCGGCCTCTGCCCGGCTCCGGTTAGCAATGTCCTCATACTGTGCTTTGACCTCTGCAATGATGCTGTTCAGGTCCAGGTTTCGGTTGTTGTCCATGGATAGGACCACGGACGTGTCGGAGATCTGTGACTGCATCTGAGACAGCTCCTGTAAGCCAAACAAATTCATTCTCAGTCCCAAATGCTGCACTGTTGTGCTTGTCCCGGAGATGATGTGTGGTAGAAGGGTAGGAATGGAGGCGATCTGCAGCTCCGAACAGCTCTCTCAGGCTGGTTCGATCCTGTTGGTACCAGGAAAAGGGGGAAATAGCAGAACTGGCAAATTTGGAAGGTTCTTACTGCTTCGTAGAGGGCTCTCAGGAAGTTAATCTCATCTGTCAGTGCATCCACCTTGGTCGCCAGGTCCACCTTGTTCATGTAGGCAGCATCCGCATCCTGGAACCGTGATAACAGAGGTGGTGAACCAAACCTTGCGTATCTGCATCCTTGTACAAAGACCAGTTGTCATTTAATAAGGACCTTTGGAGACAAACCAGAACAGAAGACTTTCTTGACCTCTGTGCCTTTAAACAGAGCCAAGAGTGAATTGATTTCTTCCCTCCGCCTTTTTCTGGGAGGAGGGAGGGATGATGTGCATAGATCTAAGCAATTTTTGACATGTCAAAAGCCACTGAATTTCCCTTTTTTGCCAGTGCACAGACAGATATTTTGGACAATGCTTGAAATAATGGAAGTTTCTTATTGTGTCTCCTGCAGGTGGGACCAGGGAGGGCTGTGGAGAGTGGGATTGGATACAGAAAGGCTGCAAAAGTGGTGCAGCATCTAGTGGAGTGACTACAAGGTATGGATAACCCAGATCTGATCTGGTACCTGGGGGACCAGGACTCACCTGAATTTTGGATGAGGGGCCTGAAACAAGAACAAGCTATTGCCAAGGACTGACACACTGGCACAATTGGGTGTTTCTGCTTCAAGGAGGGATGACTACACGTTTGCTAAGTGCTTTGCCCAGCTTGGCACTGCCGGATAAAAAGGGTTATTTGCATTCAAATGTGTTTTGCCTTTAAAAAGTGTGTCCCTTCTTTGTTGTTGGTGCCTCACCTTCTTGAGCAAAACAAAGTCATTCTCTGCAGTCGTGCGCTTGTTGATCTCCTCTTCATACCTGTTGGGAAGGGGAGATGAGCATTCCTTTACAGCTTCTGTACTGCAACCCACCCCGTTCACCATGGGCATATGGAAATCCCTCCTCCACGCATTCATTGTAGGGTGCTCGTGGAGAGACTGAAGAGTCTGTTCCCAGGGGCATTTACCACTGATGCATAGATCTTTGGAGGAAACAACAAAAATAGCTACCTGACAATGCTATGTCCTTGCTATGTCAGTGCATATATTATACGTAGCATTATTAGAGATATATATCTCACCGATTATGATAGAAAGACAGCACCCTTGGGCTAGGTGGTGGGAGGAGGCCATCTAGAAAAGCTGCAGGCCTTCATTAAAGGCACGTTTTATCCTCACAGAATTTTTTGCTGTGAATGAGAGCCTTGTACTCTGTAAATTTTCTCAGGCCAGGAGGGCTGGGTGGAGCTGTAGCTGAGCTCATCGCTGCCACACCTGGGTTAGTCAGAAGAGCCGGGATCTCCGACGCCAGCTCCTGCAGTGTCTTCAGGGGGGCTGGGGATGGCCAGGGAGGAGGGAGGACGATGGTGTGGGCAAGGAAAGCCAAGGTCTAGATTAGCAGCAGCGCGCAGTCCCACTCTTGGGAAAGGATAAAAACCAGCAATAGCCATGGACTGATGCCCAGCTCAAATGAAATGATTAAGTGGGGGAGATGAAAGACAGGAGTTCAAAGGAAGGAGTCCGTGCAGCTAATAAAACGTTAGCCTTTCATGGTCCTTTCATGGGGAAAGATTTCTCCACATCAGGAATATCCAGCCCTTAAAATCTTTTCCATTAAGCAAAGTCCTAGCCTGTTTATAGATTTGTGGGTCTCTAAGCTCTTAGCCACGTAGAAGAGGAATACTAATTTGGCATATGTCTAATTTCTAATTGCCGTATGGTTTAGTATTTGACTCAGAAGAGCAAAGCATTAGGAAGAATACTTTGGGATCCACAAAGTTTAAAATAAATAAATGTAAGAAGAACAAATTCCTAGGAAATGGGGACAGAAGCAATGACGTCCTTTTGGTAGGTGTAGTCATTGTTGCCACAATGCAAGATGATGGTCCCTGCCCAGCAATGTGTATGATGTAATTGAGCTTTTGCCCAAAGATTCCCTGACCTGGAGCCAGAAGGAATATTTGCCACTTTATGTCAGATGCAGGCAGAGTATTAAAGTCTCAACCTCTTCTATGATGTGACCTTTGGATGTCAAAGGATTTCTTGTCTGAAGTCATGGAGCACCCAAGGGTCTTTTCTCAGCTGAACAATCCCTATTGCTGCTTTGCTGCTCCAGACTGTGCTAATGTTAGACATTGCTTTTCAAAATTTAAAATTGCTTTCACCATGAACCTGTGACAAGAACAGAAGGAGGACACGCTCTGACCCAGTTAATCAATAGCAGTATTGCGCTTACAGCTGGGACTGATCTCAAGTCAGCTACCTGGAACTTGGCTATTTTGGCTAAGCTCTTTTCTTTGGGGTTTCTTCTGTAGCTGATGGAGAAAGATATTTATCTCCGGAATGTCATTTGTCCCATCCTAAAATGAATTAAGGAAGTCCGGATGGCTGATTTGTAGCAGACCCTGAGGTCTTACATGGCCAAACTGACACAGGACAGATTTTCGTCTCTGTTAAACATTTCTTTTCTGAAGGCACAGAGAACCATAAAAAAGAAGTCTCAAAGTAGACCGTGGATGATGATTTCTCTACCCCAAGGCAGTCGTTTCTGTTCTGATGCTACTTTTGGGCTAGAGGCACTGTTGGTAAAGGTGGCAGAAAATGTCAGACACATGATCTCCAAAGAAAGGGAGAGCAGAGGGTTTTTGCCAGAATGCGCGTGTCCTTGTTTTGAATTGCAGCCTGCACCTTTCTCTCTTCTCTGGTTTTTCTGGTTCCAGATTGACAATTTAAGCTCCTTACTTATTCACATCCATTAAGCAGTGTATCCCTCGTGGGCATGGTAGCAGGTACTAACGCTTGATAGATGTTTTTCCAAAGTGCAAAGAGTGGATGAGAGAGGGAACACCTCCTCCTAACAGCCTGAAGAGTTAATGAGCTGAGCTGAAACCCTCGCCCAAGATTTCAGTGACTTTCCATGGGGTGGAAGCTAACTCTTGACTTTCAGAAGTGCTAAAACTATCCAATACATTGATATTAAGGGACATTATAATAATTTTTAAAAAAAAGAAAAACACTTAAGCACACACTTAAAATTAATCCTTCTTTTTAGGCAGTTTTTCTCTCCTGACAGGAACCCATATCAGTAAGAAATGTGGGTGTTCAGAGTGCTCAATAGTCTTGTTAAGATTCAGGTTTCATCCTGGTCTGTATTAAAATGACTACACGGGAGCTGAAATCATTTGGAAAGCTTAAGCTCTGGACAGACTAAGCTTTTGAGAACCTGCTCCCGAACTCCTGTGAATGTCTGACCATCTGAGCCTTTTGCAACATTTAAAGAGTTCATCTGTCCCCACAAAAAAATTGCGTATGTCTTGCAATGGGTAGAGTGCTGCTGCTGACATTTATACAGCAGCTAAAGTGCGGGGAATCAAGTCATCTTAGTACTTTCTGAGGTCTCACGGTTTTGGGGTTGCCTTGCGTCTTTTAACTCATCCAGGAAGAAGACAGAGTGAAGAAAAACTGGACAGGTTTCTTTCTGTGCGTATGTTGCTTACCTGATCTTGAAGTCTTCAACAGCATCCTGCATAGCCTTCAGCTCTGAGCTGAGCCGCAGCCTATCCCCTCCTAGAGCCTCGAGTTGTCTCCTCATGTTGCTGATGTATGCGTCAAACATAGGTTCAAGGTTATTTTTCACAATTTTTTGGTCTTTCAAGAGGCACCATTTGGTGTCCAGTACTTTATTTTGTTGCTCCAGGAACCGCACCTGAAACCCATCAGAACAATTTAAATCCTTTGGGTTCATCAACTCAAAACCTGCCTCACTGTTCATGAGATGGGGGTTTTAATATGAGGGGTTTTTTAGTTTTGTTTTATGTAATTTAAAGTGGGCTTTAGATGGACATGTCATCAGAAGATCATTGGTAGGAAGATCTGGAAACCAGGAGCAATATTCAACTGCCAAAAAACCTGGAAAAACAATTTGCACCGCATCCAGACTGTCTATAGAGCTCTGACAAAATGAGCTGTAGAGACAGTCTGGATATGGAGGTAACAAGCTGAACAAAATCCTTAACTCTGTGCATTAAGGACTTAGAAGTAAATTTATAATGTTGAGAGCAATCCTGATCCTACTCTACAGGCAATGACAAACCTGCCAGGCTGGATGAAATGGAATGTGTCTTACCTTGTCGATGAAGGAGGCAAATTTGTTGTTGAGGGATTTGATCTGGTCCTTCTCCTCCTGCCGCAGTCTCTGCATGTTGGGGTCAATCTCCAAGTTAAGAGGTACCAAGAGGTGTTGGTTCACTGTGACCTCTTGAATACCTCCAGGGCCACATCCTCCTCCGAACCCAAACCCAGCTTCACCAACTCTATATGCCAACCCGCCATGACCTGACCCATAACTGTATCCTGGTCTAGCAGAACAATACCCTCCGCTCATGGAAATCCTCTTGCTTGCCCCTAGATTGTGAAGGCTCCTGCTGCCAAAACCACCGCTGATCCATCCCATGCCTCCACCACTGCTGCGAGACACGGACATGGAGCTGAAGGTGCTTCGGTTAACAGGCATAGTGGCAGAAGCAGTACTGAAACTCTTAGTGAGTCCTCCTGACCTAATGCCAACTGACTTCTGTGCAATCGTTCACTGGTGGCGAGAGCAGATGATGAGGTGAGGTGGCAGATGAGTAGAAATCTTTGGGAGTTTGGATTAGGAGTCCCCTCTGCCTTTTATCCTTTTGGAGAGCTGGGCTTGTCCGCAGAGGACCTCAGCTCAGTTGACTGAGCTAATTGGTTTGGTATGCTGGCACGTGGCCACCTTTCCCAACCCGTTAATCACCAGACTCGCTAATGCAATGGGCTGGCAACCTTTGGCTCATAAAACTAACCAAACTTTCTAACCTGTGTTTTTCAAAGCAGGGATTACTGGGGCGGGGGGGGGAATTACGTCCAGAAGTTCCCTTTGGGTTTGCTTTTAACTTGGATAATGGTGTCAGTGCCCATTTAGTTTAAAGCTGGTGGGACTGCAGTTGCCACAAGAGGGAATCTAGAGATGTTGAAAATGCCAGTTTGACGTGCCTTGCTAAAGAAAAAACTGACTTTGCTCCCCGATTACCATCCGTCTTGGGGTAGAAGCAACCTGTCCTGATCTAGGCAAGAAGTTAGATGTCTTGGTCTGCACTCCTCATCTTTGCAGGCAACATTTCATCTGCACAGAGGTACTTCTGCTAAAGATGATAATTTGGGAGGCACCTGTGCCTTTCTGTTGGCTACAAAGGGACCCTGAATGCTTTGCTTAGTCGAAATGCTGAATGATGAGATAGCTAAAAGTACATGATCCCCCAGAGATAAAACAACCTGACTTGTAAAAGTCCAGGTCATCAGATGGCTGTTTGATGCTGCACAGTGTTTAAATAACAAACCAAATACCAGTTCTGCTGGTGTCAGTGGAAATACGGTCCAGAGATGCCAGAAAAAGATGGGCAGGTGTTGAAGAGGACAAGCCATTTCCTTTTCAGCAGTGTGTTATTGTGCTTAGATCTAGAGGATTAATGAAAAGCTGGGGTTTATTATATCGCCTTCTCTTTAGGCTAGGAGTCAGCGTGTACTTAATGTGCGTCATGTTTACCTCTAGTGCTTTAGTCACTTGGCAGGATTGTGTTAGAGATTGAACCAGCACAATCTGCTGTGGTAATCTCAGCACAATTTTTTTTTTCCTTAATATGGGCTTTGGTGCTTTTGTAGATTGTCTCTCGTTACTGCTGTTCAGGAGATCAGAGAAGGGGAACTAAACCTTCCTTACCCTCAGGGTCTTTAACTATCTCACAGCTGATGTCTGGGGACATTATTCTTCCTAAAGAGGGTGAGTTTGGGGGTTTAATGGGTCTTTTCCATTTCTAATTATGATAATGGCAGTGACGGCATTTTATTAGCCCCTGCAGCTAGTGCATGTACAGAACAGCATGAGCTGAAGTACTTGCTTTCTTGGGAAAAACCAGATTTATATCCCTACATGACTCATCACATAAAACCTTGAAAGATTACAGGGGGTTTGGGCGCGGTCAAGGTGGCATGAAAATGCTGAGATGCTGTAATGTAGAAATTAAGATAGAAGGACATCTTCTCTAGTGCTTACTAGGAAGAATAGATGTTTTCCTGTCCTGTGGAAGATACTGATGCTAAAAAGCTTTGCTTACACAAATGGGAATGGAACATCCAACTGCTCTATTCCTGTTGGATAAAAGAGGCATCCATGGAGTTGCAGTGAGTGCAGAGGAAAGAAAGGTCTCAACTCTTGTGTGTATGACTTTTGTTTACCTTCAGCTCTGCTCTGCTATGTCAACCACTCTTTTCCCCAAGGTCCTATAGAGTAATTGGAATTAAAAGGAGATGCGACAGAATTAATTCCACATGCCTTTTATTAGACAAACACTGGGAAATGAGGATTTCAGAGAGTCAAAGAACAAACAAGAGCATGGCATGTTTTATATAAATAAGGACAGACAGCTTTGACTTCCAAATCTTTTGCAAGTAACAGGGTAAGGATTGCAGACAATACGAGAGGAAACTTGGCACACACTATGTAACAGTGCTGATGTCTGACTTTAATAGCATCTCTTGGTTGAAGAGGTGGTGGAGACGTACTTCATGCTGGAATTGCTTCCACCGACCATGCATGACCCGGCTGTGCCTTGTCCGCTTCCAGAGCTGAAGCCCATTCCTCCAGCACAGACCCCACCTCCAACACCACTGCTGCCTCCGAAGCTAAGACAGTTTCCACTTCCATATCCTGTTCCTACAGCGGTTCTGGTCACAGCTGCAAGAGGAAAACACCCTCTTTAGAGGCATCCACAAACGGTGGCTCTGAGTGGCAGGGAGACAAATGTAAAAGTTGCCAAACTATCTTTAGAAGTTACTTACAGATATTCACTGCGCCGGCACCTTCTCCAGAGAGCCTGTTAGGGAGCAAAATGAGCCAGTAAGAATTCAAGGGGAACCCATGAACTGGTTGAAAAGGCAGGAGAATTTCCTTGGAATATTTTTGGTGGAAGTTGGCAAGTTTGCGTGAAAGGCTACCATCTTCCCAAATAGCTCATCTTCATGGGCAATTGCTTGCTTTTAAACAGGTTTCAGGTCTTCTGAATGTGGGAAGTCTAAACCTGACAAGGGTCTGCGACTCCATTGCACCTCTGGAAATTGGGATATAAAATTGCACCCACCTGCACTCCTCGCCCTCCAGCAGCTTCCTGTAGGTCGCGATCTCAATGTCCAGGGCCAGCTTGACGTTCATGAGCTCCTGGTACTCACGAAGCTGCCGGGCCAGGTCTGCCTTGGCCTTCTGCAGGGCTGTCTCTAGCTCGGCCAGTTTTGCCCTGGCATCCTTGACGGCCATCTCTCCACGCTGCTCGGCATCTGCAATGGCTGTCTGCAAACTGGCGCACTGTGGAGGAAAAATAGTGGTTGCTTTCCTTATCTAGAGCAGAGACCAGTTCTTTGTACCCTGAGGTCATGATGCAGAAGACTTCGGGTTAACATCTATAGGTGTGATTTTAATGATCATTGAATTGATCCATGTTCTGAGCCAGGTCACAACCTGGATTTAATCTAACTCCGCACCTCTTAACATCTCCTTAGGTTTACTAATATTGCATTAAGTTACTCTTAGTGATGTTACTGCACTGAGATAAATGCTCTCATATTCATTCCTGATCCACCAGAACTCACTGAGATGCATGTATTTTTATTCCCTGGAGCTGGCTGGACAATCAAGAGGTTAGACCACAGCAGGAGTTAAGTCTTATGCATTTACGCTGCCCTTTACCTGCTTCTTCACGCTGTCGATTTCAGACCGCAGCCGCTGGACGTGGCGGTTGAGCTCTGAGATCTCCTGCTTGGTGTTACGGAGGTCATCCCCGTGCCTGCCTGCTGTAGCCTGCAGCTCTTCATACTGTCACAGAGAGAGGAACAATCAGTCAAGGTAAAATATGTTGGGTTTAGTGCCAAGCAGAATGTGGGTATGTGGGTGTTTGCACTCAGAAGTATGTGTATGTTCTCAATCCCAAATTAGCACTTCCAAACTTTATAGGATTATTAAATCTGAAGATGTCCTGTGTTATAAAAATCACAATGGGACCCACCTCCCCGTGGGGATCTGGGGGAGGGAGTATGGTTTTCCCACTGCAGAAGCCTTCCTAGGCGCTCACCCTGGACTGGTACCAAGACTCAGCCTCTGCCCGGCTCCTGTTGGCAATGTCCTCGTACTGCGCTTTGACCTCTGCAATGATGCTGTCCATGTCCAGGCTGCGGTTGTTGTCCATGGTCAGGATGACAGAGGTGTCAGAGATCTGGGTCTGCATCTGAGACAGTTCCTGCAAAAGCAGCGGGTATTTCAGTGAGTCGCAGGTGTGAGACATGAATGTTGCTCAGAGGGAGGAAACCCACAAAGTTAGAGGGTAGACCTGGGTGGACAAAGTGATTTTTCCAAGACAGTTTCAGGCAGGGTTAAGACAGCAGGCGAAATGGAAAAAGGATTGAATTATTTAGTGGAACAGAGTGGAAAATAATCAGTCCTGAGCCTCTGAAGTGGGAAAGGAAGGCAAGGGCATTGGAAACTGGGAGAAGGATGTAAATGCTGGTGCTTACGGCTTCATAGAGGGCTCTGAGGAAATCTATCTCCTCCGTAAGGGAATCCAGCCTGGCTTGCAGCTCTGTCTTGTTCATGTAGGCAGCGTCGACCTCCTAGAAGAGGAAACGCATCACAAAAATGAAGTGATTTTCAGAGCAGAAGAAAAGCTGGAGAACGTGTTTCTTGCTATGCTCGTGCAGGGCACAGTGTGCATGCACCCACCTTCTTCAGGATCACAAATTCATTCTCAACAGCTGTGTGCCTGTTGATCTCCTCTTCATATCTGCAGGATGGAAATTTAGGGTTGGTCTAGGCTTGTACAAAAGTTATTTCATATTTTCAGGACCAGCCTCTTGGGGTTTTTGTATGTATAGTTTGGTACCTTGGTCTTTTAGACCTATTATTTTCTGCCTGTGACTTTCAGCCATGGGGAAGTGAGGCTGAATATGTCTCTCATTAAACTTAACCTGGGCCTTACTCAGAAGTTTATATCAGCAAAAAGGCCTTCTTTCCATGTTTGATTGCACAGATGCAACAGAGAGCTGCCATCTGTTGCAGCCCACCCTGCTCTCCAGGCAGACCACAAATGGATAGACTTACTTGTTCTTGAAGTCCTCAGCAAGGCTTTGCACCTTGTTCAGCTCCCCTCCCAAGTTCTCCTTGTCTGTCAGCAAGCTGTTCAGCTGTCTCCTGAGGTTGTTGATGTAGGTCTCAAAGAGGGGCTCAATGTTGTTTCTGACTGTTTTGTTCCCCTGTTCTTGCAGAAGGGCCCACTTGGTCTCCAGGACCTTGTTTTGTTGTTCAAGGAATCGGACCTGGATAGAGAAAGATGTTTCAGAAACAGTGATTTTTAGGATGGTTTTCCTAAGAAAGGCAAGGTACAATCCTGCAAGGATTCACTTGCTGAAAGGTGGGAGCTCTCAGCCCCTGGGGAACAGCTGACAATTTATACAAGCAAGCAAGCATTGCACATCTGATGTTAACGTTCGTGCTCTCTTTGCAAACTCTGCTTCCTTACATCCTATATTACCATTTTCCCCCTGTTGGCTGGTCTCATCTCAGCATTAATGCAAGGGATGAATGGTCTCAAAGCTGGGACCCCTCAGGTTTTATTCCCAGGCTGCTGATGTTAGAAATGGCAGTACAAGGGCAGCAAAATTGCTGATAAAGATATAACTTGCCTTTCTTTGTGCTTCCCCACTGAAGAGTCAACACAGCATAACCAAGAAATCTTATGTCTCACCTTGTCGATGAAGGAGGCAAACTTATTGTTGAGAGTTTGAATCTGATCCTTCTCATCCTTACGGATACTCTGGATGTTGGGATCAATCTCCAGGTTGAGAGGTTTCAGAAGGCTCTGGTTGACTGAGACTTCATGGATGCCCCCAGCTGGGACAGCAGGGAATCCAAGGCCACCCATGCCACCACCAAACCCGAAGGCACCACCAGCTGCACCACCAAAACCACAGGGTATCCCAGTGCCAGCACCAAAACCTGCAGGTCCGTAGAAGCCACCACCTCTTCCAGCTACGGAGATCCTCTTGCATCCACCAAGACTGTAGAGGCTCCTGCTTCCAAAACCTCCAGCAAATCTTCCATACCCAGCGGCGGTACTGCAGCTTCCACCTTGGGATGCAGAACGTAAGCAGAAGCTGGTGCTGCTGGCATTTGGGATGAAGGCAGAAGAAGCACTGAAGCCAGTTTTGCTCTGGTTCCTTGCAGCACACTGGCGAGACATGGCAGCTGATGTGAGCAGGGTGAGAGCAGTAGAAAGAATAAAGCAGCGAGGAAGTGGATGGAGGCAGGAAGGTGAAGTTGTGCTCCCCCAAGCTGGGACTGGCCCTTTTATACCCTTGCTAGCTGGGGATGGGTCTGGCGTGGTGCTTATCCTACTGATTAACTGGGCTCGGCACACCCAGCAGCAAAGCAGACGGTGAGTTCAGCATGAGCACAAGCACCTATGAAGCACTCACAAAGTGCAGGATTTGCATTTTTTTGTGACAGTCATGATTTGGCTGTCGAAATATCTGAGAAAACACTAAATACTGCCTGCTCAACTCTTGTTTGCAGCCATCCCTTTCCCACTCCCTCCTTTCACCTCTGCAGTAGATGGTTCCCCAATGTTGGGCAAGCGCTCGCTCATCTTTATTTCATGGATGAATCAATCCCTCTGTTGCGTAAAGGTGCATTATTTCACGGTGCAGTGGTCCGAGGTCTGAGAAATCTGTTATTGCGGGTCTGTGTTTTCCTGCTGCTGTGGTTTTGAATAAAGCCCAGCGGGGCATCAGCACCTCAGGCCCTGACTTGTCAGAAATTCTGGACTCCTGTTCTCGTGCCCAAACAAGAGTCATTTAAACCAGAACTGATACAGAAGGGAGACAGAGGTGAAGGAGGGAAAACCAGGATGGTGATGGGGCATTAGTGAAAGTTTTGGACCATCACCTATCAAAAACCAGCTGGGGAGTGGGAAGGACATGTAAGGTAGTTTTATGAACGGTATTTTCAGACCTTTTCGTTCTGTGAAAAGTGTCTACGTTTCATCCTGATTCAGAATGACAACAAATGATGAAATAGCAGAATATGACCTGGGAGGGAGTTACCGTTGGCTGTGACGACACAAAACCTGAGTCAGCGATTTCTCAGGACTTCACCTTCACAGATTTTTGGGCTGTTTCCTGACTCATGAGGTGACCCTGCCTCTACACGGTGTGAAGCCTGTTCCCAGGCTGCCCTCCCCACATTTGTTGTCTTCCTCCTCTGATATCTCTTACTCACAAGGAAATTCAGTGCTTGGGATCCGGGCTTATGACATTGTTCACAGACAACTCCCTTTACTGTTATTCTGCATAGCACCCAGGAAAAGTCAAATAGTGCATTTCTCTAGTGAAAGACACATGGTGTCTTGACTCGCCCTGTGCATGCTGTGTGGTAGCACTGTACGCATGGGCACTTATCCTAGAGCATGCAAGATGCTCAAAAGTCACTCCTAGTGTCTTGTCTGGATGCGCAGGGATGGACATGCTTCTCTCGGACCCTGCAGCCCTTTGGGTTTGCCAAGGTATGTCTCTCTTGTGGATGCCCATGCCCAAGCTGAACACCTACTCATCAGAGGAGGTAGCAGCCACCTGCAGAGCGTTGCTGAGAAGTCGTAGCTTTCCCCAGCCATTAAAAAGACACGTGCAGGCACCAGGGTGTGGAGCAGGTGTTTGCAGATGCATCTTTCAAGTGCGTGCTTGTCCTTGCCATTTCACACGTGGAGGCCGGGCAGTCAAGTGAGCTTGACCAGAAGGTCCCAGGAAGGTAATTTGCAGATGCCTGTCATCTCTTTTTGCCTTTCAGCCATGCTTCCCCCCCCACTTTCTTCCTTCTCTTTTCCTCTCTGTTCTTGTAATGTTTCCATTACACACCCTGGAATGAAGCTAAAATAACTGTTCTGGGAGTGTTTCAGCTACTGTGCGTTACAACAAGCAGCAGTTTTTAAGAGAGAGGAGCTTCTGTGACTAAGCTACCGACTGTCCGTCCTAAAGAACTCTGTAAAAACGTTATGGGTAGCAATTAGCAATCGGTTCCCTCCACACATTGCAAATTCAAGCCCCTGAGTGCAACCACCATTCATTTCATTATGACTAAGGTTTTAATCTGGGCTGTGCTAGAATTAATGAGGGCTGTCCTCTCCCCTGAAATATAAGCCTCAGGTCATCGCTACATCTGCTTAATTTGTCCAGCAGGACTGGATGCAGAAGGTTATGTACATGGTGACCAGAGCCCTGCTCTGGAGCAAGGGCAGCTGTACGTTGGTCATGTATCCAGAGATGCGAACCTTTGCCAGGGTGGTTTTTTGTATCTTGCTTAAAAAGGGATGCCCTGGGAGAACAAATAGTCTGGCCCCAGCCTTCCCCATGATAGATGAAGGGCTTCGTAATCTCTGTGTTATGACCCAGGTGTTGATGCAATGGATGGCATCCATCTGACGTGCCTGTTGACTATATACATTATATCCTCTTTGGTTAGAGAGTGTGTTTGGGCAGCAATGAGGAAGACCATTACTTAAACTGGCCCAGGCTGCTGTTCAGAGTGAGGGTATTGCTCCTTCCCAGGAAGCTGCTGTGAGTATTCAGCAGGGAGAGGTGGTGGCGCAGGAGTGGAGAGCCGCAGCAGACCCATAACCAAGCCTGCAAGTTTTGGGGAAGGAGATTTCCTGAGGGATAGAGAGGACCATGCAGAGTTCAGAGCATCCTAGAAAATTATGGGAAACTGCTGGTCTCGAAGGAAAACCCAAATACAGCCTATCATTCAGGCACTGCCAATTCCCCTCTATTTGCCCATCTTTTTGAGTATTTTCCTAAGAGTACTTCTCTACCCATTACTTGAACTGATTGAAATACATGGGGCAAGGGTTGGGACTTTTTTTCTAATCACATCTATTTGTTCAACTGATCTTCCAGCAATGAGATCTGTCACTCTGTAGCTTTCAGCCAGATGATGCTCTGCTTTTGCTTCTCAATTATTTTCTCCCGATTAGTCAGAACCACATCTAAAATTGTTACACCTCCTCTGTTTTTTCTCCACCTTCTCAAAACAAGATCTTGTCTCCAATGTATTCCAGGAATGTGAAGAAACATTGGATCTTGAAGACTTTCACTTTCCAACAGGTATCCCATTCTTGGATATTTTTTAAAGTTCTTGGATGAGCAACATCTAATTCAACGCAGCATGTGAATGCATATGGACCAGATCCTCCACCTGCTTGTAGTCAAAGGAGAGGGAACATCAGCATCAAGACCCAAGATAAACACCCAAAACAGTGTGGCTAGCGCTCTGAACAGAAAGGGAGTGCTTTCAACCTGCTTAGGCAGATGTTTGCACTGCTGGCACCTAGGCTTAGGTGAGACAGCTCACAGTAAAAGGGGTTTTGAGATGGGCTGATATACTTGAACAAGTCAGGTGGTTGTTCTGACTCCCCTAGTAATTAGTTCCCTATTGTTAGAAGTTTATGCAGGTACATCACACACTTGGCAGTGTCCTTTGTATCCCCTGGGAGCCAGGCTGTTGGATGTTGTGTTGGCTGGAAGCTGCATAGTAAATGAATCTTAGACCTTTTCCCCTGTGCCCAACTCTTGCCGTGGCGTGCCCTGTGTTTAGCTCCCAGGTGTTTTACTTGCATGATGGGGAGAACATTGAAACCAACAGCAAACCTCCCTTTGGTGCTACGCTGTGCCTGTGTGTTTTGGCTGCTAATGGAGAGATTCAGGAAATGTGAATGAGGAGCAAAAATCTGCGCCTTTAACTGGGCAGGGCCCTAGGAAAAGTGCTTGTTATCTGCATTTGCATTTGCTGTTCCATGTCTTTAATTAAAAGGTCCACAAAATAGAATAAATTACATATGCATTTTTATTAGACAAACACCAGAAAGTGAAGAGAGACAGTCTTAGGACACATTTTATATACAAAATCCGGCCAAAAAATGCTGAGCTGTAACAAGCAAGTTGCAAATTTAAAACACTTTTACTCATGTTCCAGAGCC
>NW_008825556.1:169503-190046 GCF_000699105.1 Pygoscelis adeliae
GAGGCTCCTGTGCGACAAGACATAGGGTTTAGGTGGCCCTCATTCTGTTGACCCCAACTACGCTTTGGTAAAGGACCAGCGTTAAGGTGTTTTCTGGCGAGTGAAGGCATCTGAAAGGAAACTTTTAGCTTCTGTAACTTCTTCTGGTGGAAGAGGTTGAGACAAACTTCATGCTGGAGCTGCTGCCGCCTCCAAGGGTGGTGCTGCTAACTCCGGGACCACTTCCACAGCTGAAGTTGTTCCCCATATTGCAGATTCCCCCTCCCATGCTGAGGTTGCTTCCTCCTCCGTATCCCGTTCCCACAGTTGTTCTGGTCACGGCTGCATGAAGGAGAAGGAAAAGCTTTCAGTTTCTCTGGGCATTGGCTTCTTGGTGCAGAGACACACTAATGCTTAAATAAGGTGATTACATATATTTTAGAGACTTACAGATATTCACTGGGACGCCATCTCCAGCCAGCCTGTTATGGGAGAGAACACAACAAGGTAAGAGAATAAGTCTGTTGATAGTGGAGGAAAAAATAGGGTACACTTACTAGACACTTTTGGGGAGAAAAATAAAACCTTGGCATAATGTGGGGATGCTTCCCACAATATTATTGCCATTAGCTAGGACAATCTCCCCCCCCCCCCCCCCCCCACCCTCTTGGCAGGTACCCAGGGCCCTGCCGATCTCATGGTACCGATGGGCTTCTCCTTCCGGTCCAAGCAAAACAAACAGGAACCTGGGCAAGGAAAACAAAATGAGAGAGAAGAACATGCGCGATCTCGATGTCCAGGGCCAGCTTGACGTTCATGAGCTCCTGATACTCACGAAGCTGCCGGGCCAGGTCTGCCTTGGCCTGTTGCAGAGCATCTTCCAGCTCGGCCAGTTTGGCTTTGGCATCCTTGAGGGCCAGCTCCCCGCGCTCCTCAGCATCCGCAATGGCCGCTTTCAGATTTGCGCACTACAGAAAAGAAACCCCAGTCAAATTCCCCATACAAGACCTAGACTTGTGCTTTATCTACCCTGAAATCACAAGGTCTTATTCCAGCACCATCAGCTCAGCCATTTTTAGTGATAGTTCTCTTTTTGAGAGAAAAAGGATCAAACTGAGCAGAACTTGCCTAGGTTGCCTCTGACATTTTCCTTCCTCTCCCTTGCAAGTCAGGGGGTAAATTGGTTAGAAGTGTGGGTTTTGCTCCTTTTTACCTGTTTCTTCACGCTGTCAATTTCAGACCGCAGTCGCTGGACGTGGCGGTTGAGCTCTGAGATCTCCTGCTTGGTGTTACGGAGGTCATCCCCGTGCCTGCCTGCTGTAGCCTGCAGCTCTTCATACTGTCACAGAGAGAGGAACAATCACCCAAGGTAAATCCATCGTTTTTGGAGTAACCCAGGTGCCTGAAAGCATGGGTCCCTCCTCGAGTCCAGACTAGCAGCTGGAGTGCTGCTGTGCAAGATGTAATATTTGAGAAGGTTTTCTTGGAAGAGAAGGTCTTTAACTGTTCAAGACAAGACATGAAGATAACAGCACGGAAACCCCCAGTTTCTTCACCTTGGTTTGGTACCAGGACTCTGCTTCAGCCCGGCTTCTGTTGGCAATGTCTTCGTACTGCGCTTTGACCTCCGAGATGATGCTGTCCAGGTCCAGGTTTCGGTTGTTGTCCATGGTGAGAACGACAGAGGTGTCAGAGATCTGTGTCTGCATCTGAGACAGCTCCTGCAAAGTGCACAGGGGATTAGGTGAGCTAATTCACTTGAGAGATGCCTTTTCATCCTTTCAGATGAGCACGCAGACCTGGGAGAGGCTACAGATTGTTATCTGAACAGCTAAGACAGTTGGTGTAACTCTAAAGAGGTAAAGGATTTAGCATCTCCTGGGGGAAGAAATTACAGGCTTTCAGAGGAAAGGAGGGAGGAAAGCTCTTAGCTGAGGGTTGAAATGTCTTGGGAGGTGGTTGTACTCACTGCTTCGTAGAGGGCTCTCAGGAAATTGATTTCTTCAGTCAGCGCATCTACCTTGGCTTGTAGTTCCACCTTGTTCATATAGGCAGCATCTACATCCTGGAGGATGAGAGATTTAGGTAATGTCTTTTAAACTCTTATTAGCAAGTCAGGAACACACGTATCTCTGCAATAACAGTCCAGGGAAGAAACTGTAAATAAAGCTTTTGGAATATGAATGGATGGATTTGTGAATGAATAGGTGATTAGAGCTCTACAAATAGTCATCAAATGGTATTCTGTAATTTGCTCTCACCTTCTTGAGTGTCACAAACTCGTTCTCTGCAACTGTACGCCTGTTGATTTCATCTTCATACCTAATGGAGGGAGGCAGAAGGAGCATTTGTTTAGGCAAGTAACAGACGGAGGTGATTTTAGTTTGCTGGAATGAACTTCCTTAAGAGCATTTTGCATACAATCTTCTTTTCTCCTACAGAGCATCTGAATAAGAGACCATGAGCATGGTCCTAGGCTAAACTTGTTAAAACAAGTACATCAAAAAAATTTTAAGGAATCTATTCTTTTTTTCCTATTTTTGGCCATTAGTCATACTCCTTCTGCCTGTCTTAAGCAAATTAAGCATGCTGTCCTGAAACTCTCAGACCTACTGTGTAATTGTTTTTTTTTCTCAGTAGGTAATTTAGTTAATAAGTCTTTGATCATATTCTAAATTATTCCCTAGATGTTTGTGTATTTGGATCTGTTACTCCGTTACCGTTTATCTTGAGAAAATGTCACAACCTTCACTGTCGGGAATTCCTGTGTCCCAGACTCTCCTGGATCCCCCAGTTGGCTTAAGGATGTTGAATGGAGAAAAGCTGCACCTACCTAGGTAAGTACACCACTCTCTCAATAGACTTACTTCTTCTTGAAATCCTCAACCAGGTACTGTGTGTTGATGAGCTCTCCCTCCAGCCTTCCCTTGTCACTCAGCAAACTGTTCAGCTGCATCCTGAGGTTGTTGATGTAAGTCTCAAAAAGCGGCTCCAAGTTGTTCCTAACTGTTTTCATCCCCTGCTCCTGAAGCAGGCTCCACTTGGTTTCCAGCACTTTATTTTGTTGCTCAAGGAATCGGACCTGCAAGCAGAAATATCCTGAAGATGTTTTGAAAGAGCAGAGAT
Organism: Pygoscelis adeliae; assembly: GCF_000699105.1. Taxonomy (NCBI): domain Eukaryota; kingdom Metazoa; phylum Chordata; class Aves; order Sphenisciformes; family Spheniscidae; genus Pygoscelis; species Pygoscelis adeliae. The sequence goes on from NW_008825556.1 coordinate 172,609, forward strand.
TGTGGAGAGCTTTCCTTGCAAATGTGGGATGTCAGTACTAGCTGAGGTGGTGAAGTACTCTTTCCAGCTGGTTTTCATAGCCAAATTCTCATCTGGTAGAAGAAGGAATTTGCTATTTGGCTGCAGTATTGCAAACAAACTCTGGAATGACTACTGATTTTCTTGCACCATGCTTCCCCTTTATTGCTTTGCTAAATCAAGACAAGGTGCATACATTTTGTGTGAAGAGTGCATGCAAAATCAGATAAGGGGCAAAACAGGGTTTGCACTCTTACTAGGAAAACAATAGTAAAGTGCCATTTCTCCTTCCCTTCAGTATAGCTCCCCCACCCACAAAAGCTCCAAAATAATGTAGCATTTTCCTTGAAACCAAAGAGGAACTGCTCAGCCAGAGCAGAAATCAAGCAGATTCTCTTGTGCTTCTAATACAGTTAACAAGGAAATGAAGTGGACAGACAGTGTTGGATCAGATTTTGCTGTTTTGAACTAACAGTCCAAACATGCTGGTACTGTTGCAGAGATAGCTTTAAATGCCTTTGAGGAAATTAAAGCAATGAGAAGCTTACTTCTCCCTAGTGCCAATTCATGTGATTCCTTTCTTGGTCATTTTAGATGGGTTGCTTGCATCTCACTTTAACCATCTAAAAGACTGTTATCAAGGCTCCTATAAAGCTCAATGGAGAGAGCCCAACATCTCCAGAAGGATGGGGTTGTCTTCTAGAGCTTTCTTTCTCCACTGCCTATGAGATGTCAAGCAGCAAATGAGGAGGACCTCGAATACTGGATGATTAATTCATAGCAACCACTATGTAGCAGGTACTGTTCCCTGGAGTTTCCGGGGACTGGGCATCTTCCAGTCTCATTCCTCACTTCTATTCCTTCTTGATCAGCTTATGTGCTCATAAAGCAGCTAAGAAAAAAGTCCCCATCAAAAAAATCAGGACAAGATAATTTAGGGAAGCTCATGTCTCACCTTGTCAATGAAGGAGGCAAATTTGTTGTTGAGGGTTTTGATTTGTTCCTTCTCTTCCTTTCGGATCCTTTGGATGCTGGGGTCAATCTCCAAGTTGAGAGGTTTCAGAAGGCTCTGGTTGACGGAGACTTCGTGGATGCCCCCAGCTGGGAGTCCGGAGCCACCCATGCCACCACCAAATCCATAGCCAAGGTTAGCTGGCATGCCAAAGCCACCACCGTACATGCTACCAGCGCCACCACCAAAACCTGCAGATCCATAGAAGCTACCACCCCTTCCAGCCACAGAGATCCTCTTGCATCCACCAACATTGTAGAGGCTTTTGCTTCCAAAGCCACCACCAACCCTAGAAAACCCGCTGCCAGCATTGCAGTTTCCAACCCGGGTGACAGAGCGTGAACTGAAGCTGGTGCGGCAGGTGTTTGGGACGATGGCCGAAGCAGCGCTGAAGCCACTTCTTCCCCTCTGAATCCTCACAGTGGACTGGCGAGACATTGCTGGCTTTTGGATTAGGATGGATGCTACAGCAAGATTAAAGGAGCAAAGGTGCTGGGCTGGAGCAAGGAGTAGGAGGGAAAGGAGAAAGATGAACCTGTGCTCTCCACGGGCTCAGGAGAGCCCTTTTATGCATGTATGAGACTGGGATGGGTTTGATGAGGTGGATCATCTTTCTGATTAATTAGGCTTGGCATGTCCAACAGCATTCTGGAGAGTGAACTCACTCCGCACACACGCCCTTCTGAAATAATATAGCCAGGTTCTGAGCAACCGTAGTATTGTTTGGGAATAACTGTCGCTTTCTGCCGTCTTTGTAGACAGCCAGACTCTTTGCCATATCAAAGCATTTGGAAGTTGCAATGAGTCACGTTGGGCACAGGGAGGAAAACACCGTTCAAAATGCCTGTCAGTCAACACCTCTCTCATTTGAAAACTTCATCCCTCGGGATTGCTTTCGTCCCTTTTCTGTTCACAAGCAGGGCTTTGAAAAGTTACAGTCCCTTGTGTTTTAGGAAAGGGAACTGTGTCGGGGAGAGCAGTGTTTTACAGCAAGCTCTGCAGTAAATTGTTCTGTCCTGTGTTTTTGTGGTATGTACTGCATGGTCCCCTCTATGCCACCACAATAGATCTGCAGAAATAGTTTTGCTTCCCTCCCTATAAAGGCTCAGCTCCCTGAGCTGATCTCTTCTGAAAATCCTGCTTCTGCAGACTTATTATTCTGTCACTAAAAAAAATACAGGAATGAAAATGAAATGTTTTTACAAGGTCTTCTGATCATGTGTGGATTTTGACAGCTGCTATTGGGCTCTATCACAAATAGTTGTGCTAGTACCTCGGCTTTGAAGACTTGGACTTTGGTATTTTAGCAGGATGGAAACAAACAAACCAGAAAAAAAAAGAAAAAGAGGAGGAAAGATTGTGGGAATGGGAACTGCTTTGAATCCACTGGCTGTATGGAAATGGAGTGCTCTGGGGCTGTTCCCAACTCACAGTTTATAAATACGACGTAGTTTCCCAAAGATTTAATCAGCTCTTTCAGCGCCGCACATCTGAATGTGTGATCCTGCCTGCTTGAATCCACTAGGAAGGTGCTCTACAGGATTCCCTCTGCCCAGATCCACAGCAATCTGGACACAGTAAGACATCCTGGATCTTTTCCTTTTTCAGCCGCAGGTACCAACGCAGCCCTTCTTTGCTTTGCATTTAGCATGGCAGGCAGTTTGAGTAACAAGTCAAATAGAAAAATGTGAAAAATAATTCATTTTGAGGGACAGCAAGTGTTTCTGTCCCTCATTGTGTTTCGGGTTGTTCAGGAAAAGATGATTCATACGTAATTTATTTATACAAGAGACTTAATTTGCAAACGCATCCCCCCCGAACAGCTTCCTCTCGTGTTGTCTGCGAGTCCAAGCAGCACTGGCTGCGGTACAGGAATAACGTAATATTGAGGAATCACCATGGTGGAGGGGTGTTGTGCTTCGATCTGCCCCTGTCTGGCAAGCGTAAAGGAAACTCCCAGAAATAACTTTGTGTCCCCATTGTTTCCCCAGCTGCTTTCTTTCAGATGGATTCCATTTGCAATTGAGTTTTTAAATGAAGGGGGGAATAAATAGCAATTGTTAGTTTATTTTGCTGTCTATTGCAAGACTGAGCTTTTCTTGTAAGGAAGAGCTTAATCCTGCAATTTTTGGCCAGGGGGCTGTCTCATTGGGTCTGACTGTCTGCACATTTGCACCCGGGGGAACTGGAAGTACGTGGATTGCGACCAACAGGTCTGCATCCAAAAGGCAGTGGATTATTGGTCAGCCTTAGGGGTTTGCCCACCGATTGACAGATGTTGTGACATGAATGCATGAGATTGATTTCCCCCCCGACACAGCATGTTTGATTCATATAGATGCAAGTCCCAGATAGCAAGATCTTCAAAGGCAGATGCAAATTGCCAGCCTTCTTAAATGCCTATGGCTCCTTTGGGAATTGCTCTCTCGGGTGCTATCCTTCTCACATAACTTTGACTATCTGAAAGCTTTTCTGTATTCTTGTGTAGTCAGTGGAGATCACCACCAAATGGCAGATTCTCCCATCCAAAGGTAGATGGATGGAGAGGCCCCTGAAGATGGCTGTCCACCTTCACCAACACTACGTGGGTAGACCAGATGCCTGACTCAGGGTGTGCAGAGTTAGCCAGGCTGAAACCCACCCTTGGTTACTAACAGCGTGATGCGTCAGTACTTTCCTTTTTCCCCTCAGGCTCCTTTTACATATGAAACTTGTCTTTTTTGGCTAAAGAATATGCCAACTGCGTTGGAGTCCATTGTTAATAATAGTAATAATACAGCTCCTCCAACCAAGTAAAAAGAAATTAATTTCTTTCCATTTCACATTTGCACTAGGGTGGAGGTGATGCGGTTGTCACTCATCTGGAAGGAATTTGGGAGGTAATTACAAAAGGCAGAACTGTGAGCACAAGGAGCTGTAGCTACAGGTTTGGGGTATGGGGTGATGGCAAGGGGGGCCCCCACCCTGCTCTGTTGATGAAACACAGGGTTTCCAGGTAGCTCCTGGGAGAGTGTCTCCCGTGCACCCTGCAGCTCCAGGCATGTAATGAAATGCTGCTCTGATGCAGATAGCTTGCTCTGATACGGACTTTTTCTCCTCCACTAGAGGATAATGCTTGTGCTCAGTCAAGCAGCTCTGTACTTTTTCCTCCTAATCAAACAAAGGGAGCTGTGTTTGGGCAGGTCCTGCTGGGTGAGAGCCCCCCTGATGTGGCAGAGACCGTCTGAAAGTTGAGCAGGCTCTGAAGCCTTTTTCTTCCCTTTCCCTCCTCATTTCTTCCTACCAGGCTGAGCAGAGGGGGCAGGCAGCAGCGGGTACAAGTCCCAGACCAAGAGGCAGGAGATCCCCTTACACCATGCTGTAAAGCTGGGAGTAAAGTCTTGGCTGAGTTTGGTTCTGGCATCATGCTGATATCAAGGTAGTAACTGTCCTTTGAGATTAAGAAAGTGAATTCTGGCTCTATCAGGGCAGTAAAGGCAACTCCATCCCCTTTAGTGAGAAATTTGAACCATTTTCTGTGTACCCAGCCAGTGAACAGGGGATACCTCCAACAGCTTTTCATCACCTCTTCTCCATCTATCTGCACCGCTGCTCCTCTCCGGCATCTGCCTCGGAAGCTTTCATCTGATGATGGATGCCCTTTCTCAGACAAGGCTGAAAATTTTAGAAGTGCCTCTGTGTGTTTTGTTCACAAAAATACATCTATTTGTAAAATAAGAGCGTGTCTTACTAACTTGGATTGGTTCACCTCTGCTACCTAATCTCAGTTTAATTATCAGTAAAGTCAAGGCTGTAATTTAGGTTAATTGCTTAAATTAAAGCCTTTGGGTTAAACTTGGGCTGCTAACCTAAATTCAAACCCTACTCATTTTGACCGTAATTTACTATTTCATCCCAAGTTAATGAAGTCCTGCTGATCACCCTGAGCTTTTTCTACGGGGGACCACGCAACTCACAGCAGCTCTGTGCTGCAGGGACGGGGACCTCTGAGAGACCTCCTGAGCAGGAGGTGAGTGTCCGTGAATCTCATTTCCCGAAGGGATGAATTAGGATGAACTCCTCAGAAGCTTTCCCATAGGTGTTGCCCTGTGATGGGTGTTACAGTCCTTTGAGCCTGTTCCCAGCAGTATCTGGAGGCCAGTCAGCTATAACTACTAGATGACTTTGAAGTGTAGGTGTGACCTGCTTTCTCCAGATAATTGTTTTCTGTGCTAGCAGAGAGACACCGATACAGCCCAGGGTTTTGGAATAACTTTGCCTTCATTATTGCTGTTGCTGCCAGGTGCTTTATACAGAGTGGGGAGGTCTCATTTCCCCCGACGGCTTGTTGCATCTTGAAAGTGCCTCTGACCTTAGGTGGGTATTAGCTGATACCTCCTTTAAGCTATTCTGCATGCAACACTGGTGCTTAGATGGTGGTTCCCGAAGAAACCTAAATATCCCGAATTGCATTGTAATACTTTCTGAGCCTGTCTTTAATCCCTGAGTAGGGCTGCTGTGGGGCTGTGATGTCTACCGAGCTCCATGTGGAAAGCAAGATCTTGCAAACACTGAAGGTTATCACAGCAGTATTGTAGCATCTCGTCCTTTCTCATGGCCCCAGGGTATGTCTTTTCTCCCGATAAAACCGAGCCCTGGAAGTGGTGTTGCTGGGAAGTCCCATTATTTCAGATCAGCTCTGTGCCTGCATGTGGCATGTCCCTCAGCTCCATCCTGCACCAAGCGCTGCTTCTGGTTCAAGTTTCCTTGCAAAGAGCCGTAGCACTTGTGTGAAGTTTAATTTCTCCCTATTAAAACAAACTGGATCCGCACAATGCTATTCTCAGAGCCAGTAAGATAAAGAAGGATTATTCATGTGTCCTGGAAAGTGTATCCAGTCACGGTGCACCAATTTTATGGGGCCTCATGTTTATTTACCATGCAGTGCTATATTGCACTGCACATGAGCCCAGAGGTCCCTGCTGCTGTCCCGCGGCGCTTGGCATCGCGTGCGGCCGGACTCCGATCGACCGCTCTGGGCAGCAGGATATTGCTGCCCTGTTTAAATAGCAACGCTCAGACTGAACATACCTCGCAGATGGTAGCTGGGAATATTGTTCCACTGCTGGTTTTGCTGCATCCTGTGTTACCTTCCCTGCAGCCATTTCATGTCTTATTTCATTTGCAGATTGTGTAAACCATTTGCAAATTAAAACAAAATAGTTTTCTTTGATGAAAATTCTGCTTTTGAGTCAAAAAGCTGCAAAGTTTCATTGGGAAATGTTAAGGGGAGATGTTTCAGCATTCCAGAGACAGGATCATTCCCATAGGAAACACTGAAATTAAATGCTGGGTTTTAAAAATATATTTCACCTAATGTTTAAGTTGCCAGCTCAAATTACTTGTCAAGTTTGACTTGAATATGTGAGTTTTCCAGGTCTCTGCAAATCAGAAGAAGGTATCTAGAAGATGACTTTTTGTATGTGCTGTCTGCTTTCTCAGAGAAGAGGTGCCAGGGTGGGCTCTTAAAACGCTTCTCATGGAAACAGAAAAGAGACCGAAAGCTGCTCAGAGCTTTTTTTGTCTTGGTAGCATCCTCACCCTCAGACTGCAGGAGAAGGATCTGACAGCAGCCTGTGGCACCAGACTGACGGAGGCTGCAGAGATGCCCAGGTATTGTGGGGATAGGTAAGGGCTTGGCAGCGCGGCTCACAAACAAGTTTCATGGAGGGTTCGGTGTCGGTGGTGGCCCACGTGTTGATGCGGCTGATGGCACAGCAACATGTTGTGCACACTTCTGTTAAAAAAGCAAAACGAACTTACATTTGACATTTTCAATAATTAAAAAAAAAACAAACCACAACAAAATATAGTTTAGCAACAATAGCCCAGTTGGGATGCCCTGCCTGTTATAAACGCCTCTGCTTTGTAAGCTTCACTCTTATTCCTTAAAATAGTCTAAGAAACATGGTCAGGTGCTGGAAAACTGATGCAAACAGTTAAATGAATGAAGCCCAACCCATTCACGCTTCACAAAACCTCCTCTGGTGCAAACGGGCTGCCCCGACTTTCCAAACCCATCATTTCCTTGCCCTTTCCCATGCGCTGGAGGGGAGACTCGTGGGTGTGAGCCCCACCCCAGCCCCACCGTAGGACGGTCAGGGCTTCGAGCCCTTGCAGGGCGGCACCATGCCTTTCTCTTGCTCTGGGCCCCCACCTGCTGGAGACACCATGCTGGGTTGTCCGGTGCTTGCACACCTCTGCGCAGCACGATGGGTGTGCAGGGTCCCATTGACTCAGGAGCTCAGAGGTGTTTCCCCATGGTGAGCGCTCCGGCATGTCGTGTATGAGGTGCTTTTGCCTTGCAGACATGGCTGAAGCCCCCCTCTCCTCTCACTCCCTGGGGTCCTGCCTGGGTGCATCCCCGGTTGGAGTTTGCAGGGAGTGACGGGTGGGTTGGTGGACACCAACCAGACTCCTTTTGGGACCGGCATCCCCAATGGGCTGTGGGTCCTTCCTCATCTGCTCCCCTCCTGCCTTGGCCCCTTTCCTCACCTTTGGTTCATGCTCCAGCTCCTGTCTTTGGGGCTGGGTTCCCACCTTGCACCGTGCTTCCCAATCGCTGCTGCCAGGATTTGCACCTGGCCCTACAGCCTCGCAGGGAGCAAGAGCGAGGGGATGCCCGTGGAGCCACAGGAGGGAGCCCGGGAACAGCGCAGGAGCCTGGCTGAAACCCTCGGTCCAGGCAGGTCTTTGAAACCTCCCCGGGGAGGCTGGATGGGAATTGGGAGGCCAGGTGCTACAGGCACCTTGGAAGACCTCAGGTTCATTCAAAATGAAGCTGAGGCTCTGAAACAGCCCTTCCAGAGGAGCAGCCAGGATATTTAGTGAGATATTTGCGTGTGCTAGGGAAACCTCGATGTGCAAACACTGCACATGCAGATATTGGGCACTTCGCCCTGTGTCCACCCCTCTTTGCTAGTGCTGCCCTCCCTCCATTTGCTCTTTCTGGTTACGGTGATGTTTGGCTGCTCAATTCCCCTCCCTGTTCGATGCCGTTCTTGCTGCATCCTTGCTGTGGTGCTGATGCCAGAGCTGGGCTCCTCAGCCATACGATTTCCTCCTCTTTGCATTGTTAACTAATGGCTGGGCTGAGCCATGCCTGAATGTGCTAGCTCATTAATCCCAGCTAAACCTTTGGGAATCACCTTCCTTTTCCCACTCCCCTGCCCTTTCTTGCTGCTGCAGTGACAGGCAGAAAGGGCAGCTTTGCAGTTAACCACCACTGTGGGATTCATCCAGCTTTTGGTTCAGCCCTGAGGCAGCTTTTCCTCCCCGTGCCTCAGTTCTCCATCCATCCCACCCTTCTTTCCATGCTCCCCAGCCTGTCCCAGAGCCGTGCCAGAGCCTGAGTCCTAAAACTGAGGGTTTTTTGCTCAAGGCAATGGTCCCTACTGCAGCTGGGGCACAGCACGCATCCATACCCAGATCAGCAGAGAAGAAAAGCCAAAAAGCAGCCAATTTTAAAAATGACAAATGCTCTTTATTGGACCATACAGTATGGTAGGCTTGGAAGTTAAGAGGCTGTAGCCATGAGGACAAAGAGTTAGAAATCAGTGTGGCAATTCATATGCACAGAAAGCAATAACCTTTCCCACAGGTGCCTGAGAAGACAGAAGGGGATGGAAAAATCTTTACTTGCAGACAAAAGATTTGGAGGTTTTAACAGGTGTTGCTGGCAGAGGCTTTTAGAGCATCTTGGAGCTATTTTCATTGCTGACCCAGTGGTTTCACAAGGCTGTCACCCTCATTTTAGGACAAATGAAACGAATGTGCGTGGCCAAGCGCGGCTGTCCCCGTTCAGCAAAGTGCTTCCACTTCACTTTAAATGCATGACTCCAGGGAGAGAACAAAGGAAGAGCAAGGACTGTGCTGAAAGAGGGCCACCACCGGGGTCCAGGACGGCTCTACAAAGCCCTGTCAGTGACCTGTTACAACCTATGCTTTAGCCAAAGGTGCTCCAGATTCTCGCGGTGGGGTCCTGGTCTCACCCCGCTGCCCCAAAGGTGGAGGGTGAAGGACGGAGGAAGGAGAGGGTGTAGCGCAGCTATTTACACCATTGATTTCATAGGGCAGCACTTGCTTTCAGAAGGCAGGAAACACGTTGTCGTCCGTGCGGGGGGCCCCATGCTCGCCATCCTTATCTGATGGTCTTTTTGCTAGTGGTGGTCTTGGAAACGATCCTCACGCTGCCTCCCGTGCTGGAGCTGATGCCTCGGCTGCTCCCGGAGCTGAAGGTGCTGCCTCCTCCGTAGCCGAGCCCCCCGCCGAACCCTCCACTCCCACCTCCGAAGCCGCCGCCGCCCCTGCTGCTCATGCTGTAGCTGCCGCCGCCACCGCCGCCTCCCATGCTGAGACCTCCGCCCATGCCCAGGCAGCTGCCACCGCCGTAGCCCATCCCGCTCGAGCTGCTGACCACGGCTGCAGGGAGACACAGTGCACACCCACTTTAGGTTCCTGTCGGCTGCCCAAGGTGGGAGGACCTTGCACCATCGCGCCTGCGGTGGTGGGTGAGCGAGCAGGGGTGGAAGCGGGGGAGATACTTACAGACGCTCACGGCTCCGACTCCTTCTCCAGCAAGCCTGTTGGGAAAAGGGGAAAGAAGCAATAATGCAAAAGCACAGACAAGATATAACATTAGCCACTGGGACCATCTAGTTAGACTTTCGTGGCCTTCAGTAGGTACTATCCTCTGGTGGGGTACGTCTGCATCACAGGTGAAAGGTGATAGTCCTCATTTTTCTTAGTGCATCAGGTTGCAAGAGCTGGAGAAACCCATCTTTTCCTAGAAAGCTCACAATTTAAAGTATCCCTCTCTCTCCCCTTGTTTTACATCTTGGTGCTCTCTTTTACATCTTCACCAACTTGGTGCTCCAGCCTGTTGGGGTGAGCTGTCTCTTTGAGCCCAAGGAGATGCACCCTGCTCTGAAGAGCAGCACACAACCGGTCCATGTGCTTGTCCTCACCTGCTCTCCTCTCCCTCCAGCAGCTTCCTGTAGGTCGCGATCTCGATGTCCAGGGCCAGCTTGACGTTCATGAGCTCCTGGTACTCGCGGAGCTGCCGGGCCAGGTCGGCCTTAGCCTTCTGCAGAGCATCCTCCAGCTCAGACAGTTTGGCCTTGGCGTCCTTGAGGGCCAGCTCCCCGCGCTCCTCTGCCTCGGCGATGGCTGCTTGCAGGTTGGCACACTAAAAGCAAGGGAAACAGATAGTTGTTTAACTTGGGCTACCCTAAACTGCTCTCCTGAGTATTGCTATGGTATTGTAGATACTGGCTCCCAGCGTGGTACTGAGAGCTCCTGATGGGCCATTGGGAAGGTGCCACAGGGTGGGTAACTGGGGAGCTGCAGCCATAATCCTGTCCCCCAAGAAAAGGAGAGACATCTACATCTTTTTGCTTTGCTACATACCTTTGCTGGGGTGGCTTAGTAGCTCATAACTTGCTTCCCCAGCAAGAAAGTGGCTGTCACAGCACAGCACTTGCACTGAGGGACCTTCTCTGGTGGGCAGAGACAGAGGTGGCCATGCCCTCTTTAATGCAGGGGAGGAAGCCTCGCCTTCCAGCCCTGCTCCAATGCCAGGAGCTGGCTCTTTCCACCGTGCCTGGCCACCATCACCTCCTACCTGCCCTCCACCATGCAGCAGCTACTCTGCAGGAGCATCCCCTCCTACCTGTTTCTTCACGCTCTCGATCTCATTCCGCAGCCTCTGGACCATCCGGTTGATCTCTGAAATTTCTATCTTGGTGTTACGCAGGTCGTCACCATGCCGCCCAGCGGAGACCTGGAGTTCCTCGTACTGGTATGCAGAAAGAAGGAGAGCACTGGTTAGGCACCACGGGGCTCAAGGGAGGGTGAGGGGACTTCAGGGCACGAAATGCAAGTCTGGATGCAGGTTAAGGGAAAACATTCCTCTGAGCAACCTTCCCATGGAATAACAGCATTTGCCCTTAGTTATCAATAGATGCTAAGGCAGCAGCTGTCACAATGCATACAGCACCTATGGGTTGTCACCTACTGTTAAGAACCTGGAAGGGAGAGAGGAGTGCTCTGTGTCTAAGGCCAGATCTACCAGTGACTCCTTGTGAGGCCAGGGTCAAGGCATTTAAGCATCTTGTCCCTTGGTTTTACGGCAAGGAATATAAGGCTGGTCAAGAGTAGCAGTCCACAAGCAAACACTGGGGATCTGTACGCAAGAGCCTATTGCAACACGCATAGAAAATAAATTAATCTTTGGTGTAATGCTGTGGTCCTTCCTCCGTTAGTCCTGCCTCCCATCAGCTAGTGTGATGCCATGTGAATCACAGAAATCAGTCTGTCATTCTGGTTACCCACCTTGTTTTGGTACCAAGCCTCAGCCTCAGCACGGCTCCGGTTGGCAATGTCCTCGTACTGTGCTTTGACCTCTGCAATGATGCTGTTGAGGTCCAAGTTACGGTTGTTGTCCATGGACAGGACCACGGAGGTGTCGGATACTTGCTGCTGCATTTGGGACAATTCCTGCAGAAGATGCAAAAAATTAAGTTAATGGTCTGGTATCTGGGGTGGAAACCATACAGACAAGAGGTGGCTTGGGAGCCCTCTCCGCCGAGCCATTTTCTTGCATTTCCCCCTGCTCTGTCTCTAACTATCTACCCTGTTCTATCTTATGCCTGCATTATAATTTCCAAAAGGCAGCGACCACCTTCTCTTTTACTGCTCTACAGCACTGAGCGTGGTGGCTGGAGCTCCAGGGCATGGAGAGCTGTATGGCAGGGAGCTGTGGAGGATGCTATCCTGGGGAGAGCTGACTGCTTACCGCTTCGTAGAGAGCTCTCAGGAAGTTAATTTCATCTGCCAGTGCATCTGCTTTGGCCTGCAGCTCGACCTTGTTCATATAAGCGCCATCCACATCCTAAAGAAAAGAAAACCAAAGACTTCTGATGAAACCACAAGCCAAAGGGCCTTCAGGACACCAGTGGGACCATCTCTCTGCTTCCAGGTCTGTTATTCTTTAGGCTTGTTTTTATATTGCTATGATCAAGGTATTCTTTTTTTTAATGTAACGTTGGACATTTACTGTGAGCCAGAACCAGGTTCTTGGGCAGAAGGCAAAGCTCTGACTCACGGGGATGTGACCCAAGACAACGCTGAACTGAGCCACAAGAGGCCAGATAGTTTGCAACTGGAGGAGCTATCTTCAGAAAACAGGGCAGCTCCATTGGCATGGAGAAGGTTATGCCCTTTCGTGGCCTCAGGAGGACCCAGCCCATACTTACTCCTAGACGTGCCAACATCATAGCCTGACCCAACCATGAGGTTGGAGGACCTCAGCTCCCATCAGCTTTGCTTGAAATCTATGCATGCTGATTTAATTTCATTGTCTGTCCCATAATTCCCAGTTCACTCACCTTCTTGAGGACCACGAACTCGTTCTCTGCACCAGTGCGCCGGTTGATCTCATCTTCATATCTGTTAGGATAAAAGAGTGAGAGGGTTTTGGTGGAAATGAAGAGCGAAGCCAGCATGGGAAGCAGAGATGGGACCACTCTGGTCCCAAATCTTTAGTTGTGGCTCACAGATATATTCCTTACTTCCACCTGTTTACAGTCCAGAGCAGATGCAGAGCAAGTGATTACTGACTCTGAGCCTGCAAGACTCCATGGTGTGAGTAGTCCCGGCTAAAATTAATAGATTTTAATCACTGCCCTTAAAGTCAAGCTCATACGTAAATGTGTGCAGGATCAGAGCCTGTTTTGGTAAGAAGCAGGAGCAGGTATTCTTGGTGACCTTTGCCCAAAGCAAAGTTATGCAAAAGGCTTTTAACGAAGCTGCATTGCAATGCCTACAAATATATAATAATGTAACAATTTGATATTTGATATTATAATAATGCTAATGGCTCTGAATAACCCGCTGTAGCATTTAATTAAAAAAAAAGTCTGTGATTCTTTAGCCGTGGTTGTGCAAGAGCAGATCATTATGCCTCAGACTATGTTTCTGTGGAACTCTTTATGGCTCTGAGCAACATCCTCTCATCAGATAATCAGGGCGGGACTTAGCTAGAAAATAGGCAAAACATGTAGGCTGTTGAGGCAAAGACCTGGATTTTAAAGGCAGGTTTGTGCCAGTCCTCTCACTAATATTGGCAGAGATATCCCTGCAGATGGATCTCCAAGCGGACATGGGAAGAAGTGGAAATTAGCCAGTGGACTGGGAACGGACTCTAGACTTGAAATAAAATGTGTTCTCTTTCCCAGACAGTAGCTCCAAAATCTAGACAATATCATTTGTCATTTTTGGCCTGATCAGTATTTCTAAAAGCCTATCATACATATCGAGACCTTAAATGCACCCAAGTACAGCATACCAGAAGCTATCTTAGTCCATCCTGTCAGCTCTAAGTGCCATCTCCCCATTCCCCCCAAAAAAACCTGTTTCTTCACATGCTTAACTATCTAATACAAACATATTTCAGGCCTCCAGGGTGTTTTTCTCAAATTTGCACTTGGTCAGATCTGGTTGAATAAGGGAGAGATTGTTCTCGCCAGACTACAGCCAACTGAAAATGAACGGCCTCGCGTAAAAAAAACACCTAAATGTCCCTTAGAGTCAGCAGACACCAACTGGCATGTCCTTAAAATGATTCATCCCACCTCCGCTGGACACCTTATCTCAGGATGGGATTAATTCCCTCCCCAGGGAAATCATTTTCTTTGACAACAGTCAGAGAAAATAGCTGAGCGTCTTTCATGTGATCAGAGCTGAGCAAGGCCAAGTGCATGCAGGTCGCCTGGGGCCCTCTGGAAACGCTGGGATTTCATTTGCAAAAAGAGAAATGGGCGACTTTGGAGCTGGCAGTTTATGGCTATGTTTCATTCCCTTTTTGCATGTCCATTATACTCATGAGTTGCGTGTTTTTCTGTCTCCAGGTGTATTATTTTGGGAGACTAAAGGGGTCAGACCGTGACCTCCGTTACACCGGAGCAGCTTCCCACGAGTGCATGAATTCTGTGCTAAATGCTGATCCTGCACGTAAGAAATCTGACATAACTAGAGGTAATTCTGAGATCAAGTTTTGCTTTTATATGTTCATTTTGCAAACTGGAAGAGGAATCCAGTGCAAACACACAGTGCGCACCAGCGAGCATGAACCGCCTGCCCTGATTTTCCCATCTGTTAATCATCTGTGCTACAGAGCATGATTTCTTACTTGTTCTTAAAGTCTTCCACCATGTCCTGCATGTTCCTCAGTTCAGAGTCCAACCTTCCCCTCTCTCCCATAAGACTGTCTAGCTGCCGTCTGAGGTTGTTGATGTAGGCTTCAAAAAGGGGCTCAAGGGACTTCCTGGTGACTGTGTGACCCTGCTCTTGGAGGAGGCTCCACTTGGTCTCCAGCACTTTGTTCTGCTGCTCCAAAAAGCGCACCTGGGGAGAAACAAAAACAGGCACGTGCTGAAGCCCATGTGAACAATGCACAAAAAACCCCACTGCCAGGAAAAGGAGGGATCATTCAACACAGAAGGAAAAGGTCAAGAGACACTGGGACAGTCGGAGGGAAATTATTAGGATCTTCCTAGTTTAGCGCACCGGAGTCTCGAAAGTATCAAAAGCGGCTAAGATGTTTAGCAAGATTTTTCAAGAGCTATTAAGCAGGCCAAACACATGTATTTGCAACTTTAGGTGTTTCTCCCCCCACTAGATGCTCAGCCCACCTTACTGGTTTAAGTTGGTGTTATCCCATTGAGTTGCGTAGAGCTTTGCCATTTTACAACCAGTAGAAGATCCATCCAGCCCCCGGGATGTTTTTTACAGGGAGGAGGGGGATTTACTTTTTCAATAAAATAAGGCGCTGAAAAACTCATCCTTGCAAAGAGGAAACATAAGACAGTTCTTAGTTTTCAGCCAAACCCACGCTGTTTGTCGGCTGGGATTAGTTCAGGCAAGCCCCTAAATCCAAAGGAAGTTTCTTCCTGTTGTTCTTTCCCGAGGCAACTGATATTATGCATGGGTTGATGTTTAAGACCAAACTCTCACCTTGTCGATGAAGGAGGCAAATTTGTTGTTGAGGGTCTTGATCTGCTCCCGTTCCTGTGTTCGCACCTTCTGGATTTCCGGGTCAATATCCAGCTTGAGGGGTGCCAGGAGACTCTGGTTGACGGTCACTTCGTGGATGCCACCAGGTGGGCAAACAGGGAACCCGGGGCCACCTCGGCCACCAAATCCAGGACCTCCCAGCCCAAATCCACTGCCCAGCCCATAGCCGCCACCACCACCAGCTCCTCCTAAGCCAAAACCAGCGCCTGCTCCACCACCATAGCCAAGACCAAAGCCAGCTCCTCCACCAAAGCCGTATCCACCACCGGCTCCACTCCGTAGACCTCCACCGACTGAGCTGTAGGAAATTCTTTTGTTTCCACCTAGGTTATAGAGACTTCTGCTGCCAAAGCCACCACCAGCTCCGAAGCCTCCTCCACCTCCGGCTCTTCCTCCTCCAACTCTGGAGACAGAGACAGAGCTAAAACTGCTTCTGGTACCACTGCCACCTCCTACGATAGCAGAGCCTGAGCTAAAGCCCCTCATGCCCCCTCCAGTAGATGATCTGAAAGAGATCCGACTCATGGTGGCTTGTTCAATTGGAAATGCAAAGAACAGGAGAGGGAAAAAAAAAAAGGCTGGTGAATAAAAGCTGCGCGTCAGGAAAAGAGCAGAGGGCAACGGAGACAGAAACCCCTGTGATGGGAGAGCTTGGGAGCCTCCTCTTTTATCTGCTTGGAAAACTTGGCACGGGAATTCAGAACTTGACGTGCCTTGCAGCAACTTGCCTTGTCAAACACACCTAGGCTACAGCAAGGCGCTGAAAAATGCATTGTTTGCAGGCAAGAAAGTAACGGAGTGAGGGAGCTCCCCCCCTCTACCAAAGCCTGCCGCTCTGAGTCATGAAATTAGAATTGAATGGGGCAACTCGCTGAGGTCTGCACTCAGGAGCAGGATGCAACACGATTCTCCTGAGACCCTGGGAGACGGTTTTCCTTAGGTGAGCCAAGGGCTCACTTGCTTGAGTTAAGGTTCCTTGCGCTGAAGCTTTTGCAAGGTGAAGTTTAGGGTTTAACACGTTGCACAGCAAACAGGGCAGCATAAATAGGGGCTTTTCTGAGGCTGCCAGCTCTGCGTCTGGACATGCATGTCCTGTTACAGGCTTGGGAAAGCTGGGGTTGAAGGTGGTTTTACTTATCAGTGCTGCTCTTTTGATTTCTTTCAGAAATGGATCTAAATGATCATGGGCTTGCAGAGAATAGCTGACTGGAAGTTGTCTCGTGATAGTATTTTCTGGGATCTTTCTTACAAAAAAAATTGTCTCCCCTCACTGCAAGGGAAACTGAGAAATTAGGTAGCATGGCTTTCAAAGGCAGCAAGTAAATGCCTTTTCCAAAATAACTTCAAAATACATTAAATAGTACTATAAGACTTATAAAATAGTTATTAAAATGATGCTTGAAATGATTGCTCTTCTTTTGAATCTCCTTGTCAGGCTCAGAGTTCAAAAGCTCCCTGTGAAGTGGTATTTTTATCACTTTTTTCCGCCCCCCGTATTTAACCAGCAGTTTCCACGTCATTGCTGGCTCCCCTTCATGTTCTGTGAAGGGGAATTCACCCGCTTTTCTTCCAGCTCTCTCCCACCCCCTCCTTCACTCTGCTGAGATCATTCAGCCCCTGAGGAAGATTTTTCTAAAATAGCCTTTGCCCCTTCACCTTGGGTTCTCGAGTGAACCCTCACCCAGGACCTTCAATCCCCCCGGTGAGGCTGGGTTGTGCTTTAGGACGGTGTAAAGGCAGGAGAGCCAGGGACCTCTTCTCTTGTGTCCATGAAGAGCTGGACACAGGTTACAAGAGATCTCCTTTCCCTCCCACCCAAAATACTTCTGCAAACCGGAATCTGCCTAGCCGCATCCTTGTGCCGCGAGGGCTGCCCACCTCGATCATGTTGTATGTCAGATAAAATAATAGTGCAAGGCAGAGAGATGAAACCCCCAGTAGCTAAATCACAAAGATTCTCGAAATTGGCTACGTGAGCAATAAGTACAGGAGCTTAATCCAAAGTGAGCGGCTTAAGGGTATCTGCTGCATCTCATAGCTTGTTTCTGTTGATGTGTTTCCAACCGCCGTTTTCTCTGTCTGGGAACTTGAAAGAACCTGAGCAGAAGGGGTTTGGTGTTTTTTTTATTTTTTTTTTTTTCTCATTGCAATCAGAAAAAGCCAGCGCTCACAACTATCATCTCCTGCAAGCACTCCTGTGGCTGCTTATTGCCAGTAGCATGAGTCACCGGCACCCGCAGCGCATTCGGGCAAGCTATCGGGAAGCTGATCATTGGACGGGCTGTTACAAAGACAC
>NW_008825556.1:190068-202639 GCF_000699105.1 Pygoscelis adeliae
GGGAGACGGCTGGGCGGTAGCAAGGGGGTGCTCTCGCCTCGGGAGTGGAGATGTAGGAACCTCCTGGGTGCTGGAAACACAGAGTTTCACAGGGAAAACTGCACCCATGCTCACACATCCAGAAGCAACAAACCCCCATTTCACAGGTGATGCACAGCAGCAGGTAACCTCCATAATAACACCACTGGGGTTATGCTGATATTGAAAATAAATAAATTCTGTTACAGGCATGCCAGATGTATGGAGATTTGCTTTCCTAAGCCTGCAGATGTGAATTGGCACATGTGTGCCGGATCCTGTGGACGGGGGCCAGGCAGGGAGCCTGCCTTTGACTTCCAAAGAGCTATGCAAAGTCACACCTGGGAACCAGCGCACAGGCTGCAAATGTTTTAATTAAAGCAAAGAAAAAGGATTCAAGTTGAAGGCAGTCATTACCTCCCCAGCTCTTCTAGGAAAGCCTGTTGCTGCAGACAATGGTAATTAAGTGGAATATTACAAAGGATTTGGAAGAGTAAATCAAATGATTGTTTAGGCACCAAAACAAGGAAAATTCTTGCAGTATCTCTCAGTCCCACACAGTTTCCTTGCTTGGTTTCTGTCGCTCATGTGCACCGGCCTCCTGAAGCTGCTCTGGGTCGCAGGTGGGCTGTGTTTGCCCCCTCAGATGGGAAGGTTGCTTGCAGGGAGGACGTCAATTTGGGAGGCAGGGTTTGCTGCAGAGGGGTTGCCTGGAGGGTGAGGACACTGCTGGGGGTGGTGGGTGGGCTGGGGATACAGAGCAAAGGGAGGAGGAACGGGGCCAGCTGAGATGTTTGCAGGAGCTCAGCTGCCCGTGAGCACTGCTTTTGGACTCTGTTATTTGCTTTTTTTTCAGCACAGGCTGGAAGAAAGACATTCAAAACTTTTAAGGTTAGTTAAGGTTAGGTTGTCATTAGCTGTATTAATTCCTCACACCCGTGCTGTGTAATTCAGTGTTCGCACAGGCGAGTACAGAAATTGAGGTGACTCAAGAGTTTATTTTTAACCTTCACTAATTTTTGGCCGGCCTCTCTGCAACATCCTCTGCGACAGCAGGGATCGAGGAGTTGGGTTTTGTCCCCGGACTTTGGTCTTTCTTACTGTGGCTCCTTTGATTTTCTGGGTGAAGGGAGATTTGATGCTCCCGTGTTTCGGTGCATCTGGGTTTCAGTGCGGTTTTGCAGAAGCGGTTGTGAGTGTCTGCTGTAAACTTTCCGGGCTGGCGTGTACTTGCTTGCTCTTTCCCATTTGCTGTACTGAGTTATGTAAAGCCGGGATGTTGAGTGGTCAGGGAAGAGCAAAGCGTCTGACTCTTTGAAATGTAACAAGGTGTGAGTGTTTGTCCGAGGTGGGTTTTTTCCCCCTTTTTTCTTTCTTATTCTCCTTTTGCAATGACAGCTGACCAAAATACCTGCATCAGTTGGCGAGTTGCTCTGCTCCAGTTCACTGAAACCCATCCTCAATCTAGATCATCCTGATAAAATCCTCCCCCAGAGCCCTGTATATGCTTGGTTTTGCTATGTCTTTTTAAGAAAGCAAAAATTAAATACTGGTTTGGGTTTTTTTCCCAAGCTAGCAGAGCTGTGTGATACCCTCCTTTCCATGGAAGAAAGGCTTTTGGATTAACCCAAATCGTATGTTAAGAAATGAACGGTGGTTAATTTTTTTGTCACTTAATGGATAAACCACCACCCTCCTCCTCCTCCTCTTTTCTCCAATTCTTCAGTTTGACTTCAAGATTTTCATTGTAATTTTATCAGAATTTTGAAACTTTTCCCCCAAAGCAAAAGCCTCCTCCAGCTCACTCTGCTGAAGGTTGGCAGTATTTCCTGCTACTGAGTCTGCTTTAGAGTGAAAAGATGTAGGAACAAATAAATTACGATCCAGTTTTATTGGACACATTCCAAGAAGAGAGAGGAAGGAAAACACAGCGTCATATCACTATCATCGAAGTGTAAAAAGCTGCAATTTTCTTTTTTAATGGTTCGTTCACAAAGATAAAAAGACATGGTGGAAGGCTAAAGGGGTAAATTCCATCAGAAAGGGGAAAGTAGATTTTGGGCACTGGAGCGCCCTTGGGCTCTTGCTCCCGATTGCCTCATTTCCCATGTGCTGGGCTGAAACCTGACTGCACTTTTCAGTTTACCAAATGTCTTTCTTTTGGCAGAGAAACCCACACATAGTGGAGATGCTGAAATACCCCCAGGAGCAGTGTGGACATGGCCCTTCAGGCAGTTTTTTTCAGTGTAATTTTCACTGTCTCGGACTTTCACCTCGACTGCTGCTACCAAGACAGTGGGGAAAGTCAGTGAGACTTGGACTGTTGGATGTTTTTGGCATTTTTAAGCCATTCCCACAAAACCCAGCATGAGACAGGACAGCAACCCAATTTAACTGCAAACACTGATCTTGCTTTCGAAGAACTCTCTGCCTCAGTTATTATTTAGAACTAAAAAATGCTGTAATTTAGAGAACAAGCCCTTTTCCACATGCTTTGGATCAGTCACTGGTGCCTCCTCTGACAAAATACACCCACGAGATTACATGTAAGGTGCCACTATGGGCGAATTTTCATTTAGGAAGACAAAGGACAGGAATGTGAGAGCAGTTGGGCTTCCTTTTAGATAAGCTTGTTGCAAGTTGAATCCGCATCCCTGTGGGTGATACTTTCCAGATGGAGGTATCTCAGATTGCTTTCCTAATATTACGCTCTGAACCACTGGCCAGGCTCATGTGCCTGACTTCACACAGCTGCAATGCTCAGCACATCTGGAAGAAACATGTTTTTGGAAGCTCGGCTGTGAATGGGGAAAAAGGGATTTTCCATCACACTCGGGTGACTCAGAAGTGACTCCTAATGGGCTCTGTGCTCCCATAATAAGGGATATTTTAGGAGGGGCCCCGCACTTGCAAACCACTGCCTGGGATCTTTCAGCAACCTCCTGGGGTAATTCTACATAACAGAAAAATAACCCACATCTCTGATAAAGATGAGTTGCTTAACTTGAAGGAGCAAGTTTGGTTCATCCCAGCAGTGAAGACAAAGCAGGCTGAACTGAAGCCAGGTTCCCAGCCCATCCCTGGGCTTCTGTGGGCCAGAACTGAGCTAAAACCCCAAGTTATTGCATCTTCACTGCTATTTGATCTGTCTTAGCTGATAGCTGTCAGCTAGCCACGATTACAAACAAGCTGCTCAGCCTCATTAAAAGCAACAAACAAAAAACCCCAATTCCCCATTCAGAAAATCACTTAGGCCTGTGTTTTCCTTTTAATCCCATTTCAGGTACTTTGAGAGATCTGGTCAACACATGCTCCGTTGCTTTTCTTGAACTGTGATCCAAATGCTTAAGAACTACAGTGCAAGGAGCCGGGACAGAGGTAGGTGGAGGGGATGGTGGTGTGCAGGAGCGATACAGGAGTAATGCAGGAGCAACGTGGGAGCAATGGTTTTGGGGAGGATCTGGTGTTGGTTTTACTCGGGCTGTGTAGCATTCTTCAGGCTTTGGCTTTTTATGCTCTTTTTGCTGGAGGAGGTTTTGGAGAAGATTTTGACACCTGGGTTCGTGCCTTTTGCAATTCCAG
The DNA here is from genome assembly GCF_000699105.1 of Pygoscelis adeliae. Lineage (NCBI taxonomy): Eukaryota > Metazoa > Chordata > Aves > Sphenisciformes > Spheniscidae > Pygoscelis > Pygoscelis adeliae. Next base: position 193,669 of record NW_008825556.1, read on the forward strand.
AGCTGAAATTCCCTCCGCTGGTACTCAGACCACTGCCACCACCTCCTCCATAGCCAAGACTGCTTGCAATGCTGAGACCACTGCCTCCTCCAAATCCACCTCCGAGACCACCACCACCCCCGAGTCCAAGTCCTCCTCCACTTCCAAAGCTGTAGCCTCCACCGCCACCGCCTCCAAGACCAAAACCACTTCCACTGCCTCCTCCGAGACTGAAACTGCTTCCGCTGCCTCCTCCAAGACTGAAACTGCTTCCACCGCCTCCTCCGCTTAGGCTCAGTCCACCAAATCCTTCTCCTAACCCAGCTCCACCAGCCGTGCCAGAGCTGGTGTGCATGACAGCTGCAAGAAAAAGCAACCAGAGGGTTGGACATCTGCTTGGCAGTCACCCAGTTCCAGAAAGCACCATCATCAGGACCTGGACCCACAGGACTTGAACCCAACTTCTGGCCCCTGTGCAACCCGCTAATGCTGGTGGAGGGCTCAGAACGTCTTATATTGAGCAAAACCTCCCTTTTCCCAAGGTTGCTCACAGCCTCTGCTCCCAATGGGCCCAAAGCAAGACAAGCACTGCAATACTTACAGTAGCTGATGGGGTTGAGTCCCTCTCCGCTCAGCCTGTTGGAGGGCAGATGAAGGGGAGGTTAGAGCAAAATGGAGACAGGCAGGGGGAGAAACTGCTGGCAGGGGCAAAGTGATAGTTGCTATTATTCCTGCAGGGATTTTGCTCCTACCTGCTCTCCTCTCCCTCCAGCAGCTTCCTGTAGGTTGCGATCTCAATGTCCAGGGCCAGCTTGACGTTCATGAGCTCCTGGTACTCACGGAGCTGCCGGGCCATGTCAGCTTTGGCTTTCTGCAGGGCATCTTCCAGGTCAATCATCTTTGCCTTGGCATCTTTGAGGGCCAGCTCCCCACGCTCCTCGGAGTCTCCGATGGCCGTCTGCAGGGTGGCACACTGCAAGAGGAAGGATTGGGACTCCTAAATGCTGCTTTTCTTTTTGGGTAAGAGTCACACAAGGAAGAAAACCATTCTGCTTGGGGTGTTAATGAAAAAAGTTATGACTGAGGTCATTCACCCATAGCTAACATTGCTGGAGTTGAAATGCCAGCCTGGCAAGAATGATTTGATACATGCTATAGCGTGGTAGCCTTTTCAGGAGGAAATTCAACACGTTTAGTGAGGTACATCATACTCTGTGGCTGCTAGTCCCTGATCAGGAAAGCAGAGCTGCAGTGCTAAGGGACCACAGAACAGGGCTCCGCGGGTTCCTTTTGCCATTCCTACCTGGTTCCTCGTGTTCTCTATCTCTGACCGGATCCTCTGGATCAGCCGGTTGAGCTCAGCGATTTCCCCCTTTGTGTTGCGCAGGTCGTCCCCATGCTTCCCAGCTGTGGCCTGCAGCTCCTCGAACTGAGGTTCGGAAGGAAGAGTAAACCATCTGAGATGTCCAGGTGGACAAAATGTGGCTCAAACAGCCTCATATGGGGACAGCAGTAATTTTCCCCAGAAATGCATCCATGGCTTCTATAGGTCTGTTCACCTTGGTTTGGTACCAAGCCTCCGCCTCAGCCCGGCTCCTGTTAGCAATGTCTTCGTACTGAGCTTTGACTTCAGCTATGATGCTGCTGAGGTCCAGGTCCCGGTTGTTGTCCATTGTCAGAATGACGGCGGTGTCGGATGCTTGTGCACTGAGCTGAGCCAGCTCCTGCAAGGAAGCACGCAGGGTCCAGGGCCAGCTGCACTTACCTTTTCAAATGCCATGAATGGTGGCAGTCACTGTCCAGGGGGTGACAACAGGATAGAAATCAGGGGAGGAGGGTGTCTGTACCGCATCATAGAGGGCTCGGAGAAAACTGAGTTCATCAGTCAGGGCATCCACCTTGGCCTCCAGCTCCACCTTGTTCATGTAAGCAGCATCCACATCCTGGAAAAGAGCAACCATGGGGACATCTACAGCACCTGGTACCTCTTCTTTAGCTCAGTCAGTAACTGGCCAAGCCTGGAGATGAGGCTGCCCCTTCCACTGCTGCAGCAGTGCTGCCTGACTGGAGAAGCGGTGCTTGGCACATCCACCTGGAAGAGCACCAAGAGGATATCTCTTGGCCAAAAGAAGTGCTGCGTGTAATTTTGTTAGTGGATAAGGAGGGGGGCGCAGGCCATTTGGCCTTGGTACCTGGGGTTCCCAGCACTGCTGACCATCTTTGATTCTACATGGTCTCTTTTGCCCAGGCAACCATGTGTGTATGTTGTGGGACAGGAGTGGGACAAGAATGCACTTCCATCCTCCAACCCCCTCCATTCCTTTCCCCCAAAACCGCAATCCAAATGACAGCTTTTAAAGGATGAGGATGCAGCTCCATGAGATCACCCATCCTTTAGGACTCTCACAGCCTGTGCAATGGTTAGGGTTAGCTCAGCATCTGTAACATCTCCTGTCTCACCCACCTTCTTCAGGACCACAAATTCGTTCTCTGCTGCTGTGCGTCGGTTGATTTCCTCTTCATATCTGCAGGGATAAAGGGAAAGACGTGCTGGATCATACCTTGGTAAGCAGAACAGTTGTACGGGTAGGACTGCAAGGTTATCTGGGCTGGGTATGGCATTTCCAAATCAACCGCCTGGAAACTGCCCAGCTCTGATTTGTGACACACCCATTTCTCAAAAGGTTGAAATGACATTTTGACATAATGCAGATGAAACAAGGAGGGTAAAGCTTTTTTAGATTATTTTCCTTTGCAAGTGTCATCACAAGTTGTTGTGTTCTGGCTGAACTTGTGTTTTCTGGTTGGAAAAATGTCGATGGACCACCTTTCTGCCGCTGTCGAGGAAGGCAGGGGTTCTGCAGGGAGAGATACCTCACAGAAGTAGTACATTAGAGGGAGATTAGTTAGGTACCATGTTACGGGCTAGAGCACAGACTGGAGATATGTTTTTTCCCTTTCCTGTAGAAAGTTTGATGAATATCTCAGGCTAGATGTCTAACTTTCAGACAGCTAAATTTAAGTGAGATTAATCCTACTGTCTAATGCTAAGCTGAACCATTTGCATCCCGTTTCACCCCAGGGTGCCTGGATGTGCCGGTAACAGGCACTCACTTGTTCTTGAAATCCTCAACGAGGTCTTGCATGTTCTTCAGCTCCCCGTCCATGCGTCCTCTCTCGTTGAGCAGGTTGGCCAGCTGCCGTTTCAAGTTGTTGATGTAAGCCTCAAAGAGTGGGTCCAGGTTGTTTTTGCCTGAGTTGTTTTTTTGACCCTGGTCCTGCAGGAGGGTCCATTTGGTCTCAAGCACCTTGTTCTGCTGCTCCAGGAAGCGAACCTGAGCATTGGGAAGCAGAAGAGGCTTAGCAGAAGATACCTGTGAGCACGCTGATGGCCAAGAATCAGTAACTGGGACTGATGCATAGCACAAACCAAGGAAATCCCAAACCAAGAGCATGAAGTCCAGCTGTGAATATCCTCCAGATTATCTAGGGTTATGTTAGCCATCCAGTAGCTAAGCAAATCTGCCCTCAGTGGACAGTTCTCTTTAGAGACAATTCAATTTAGCAAGTCAATGAGCAATCATTACAAAATGTGGGTTCAGCTCTTTCATCATTTGCTTTCTTTAACATCCTTTGGTTTTTCCTTCTTTGTAGGAGATATTTATCTTCCTTCATTAAAGCTAAGATCTGAGTACTACGGGTTAAAAGACAAGTACTTAATTACCTTTCCTTTTGCTCATATATACTACATATTTACCCAAGTAAAAGCTAAGGAAGGACTTAAGTTGAGTCAATATAAAAAGGACTTTAGCTCGCAGGCAATAAAACAATAAGGAATAACACGTCTGCTGTGATTCCCCACAGAGAGAGCTGTGTTAAGCAGCTAGGTCTGGACCTGAAACTGGCTTACTCCACTTGAGCTAATGTATCTTCTTGTTCAGGCACAAAACCTGGATCTAATCCTCTTATTACTAGTTACTTATATCTAGTTTTCTGCCTTGTAACTGTTTAGAAGAATGTTCTTTTTTGATTATTTTAATGAAGACATGCAGATAGGAAATTAAAATAGACTGTAGATCTATGAAGTCATATTTTTGTAGCTACAGGACTGTCTCGCTCCCTCTCTGTCATGATTCCACAGCACTTGATGAAGTCTCACCTTGTCAATGAAAGAAGCGAACTTGTTGTTGAGGGTCTTGATTTGCTCCTTCTCATCTTTTCGCACCTGATGGATGTTTGGATCTATCTCCAGGTTCAGCGGTGCCAGGAGACTCTGGTTGACAGTCACTTCTTGGATTGTACTGCCTCCAGGTGGACCACCACCAAATCCCAATGGGTTCCTGCCACCACCCAGCCCTCCACTGAATCCTCCCAGTCCCCCTACTCCACCAAAGCCAAACCCTCCACCACCTCCCTGTCCACCACCAAAGCCAAGCCCACCAGCACCTCCACCAAAGCCATATCCACCACCTCCACCACCGAGACCAAGTCCAAGACTGCCACCAGCTCTGCCACCACCACCACTACCGCCACCTCCCAGGCCAGAGCCACCACCAGCTCCGCTCCCAAAAGCAGCTCGGAAGCTGCTTCCAACACCAATGGATATCCTCTTGCTACCACCAAGGTTGTAGAGGCTTCTGCTGCCAAAACCGCTGCCACCTCCTCCGATGGGCCTTCCAAAACCACCTCCACCTCCTCCAGATCGTGCCACAGACATCGAACTAAAGCCAGCCCTGTTGCCACTTGGAATAATAGCTGAGGCAGCGCTGTAAGATCTGCCTCCAGCTCTCATGCTGCAAGTTTGCCGGTTCATTGCAGCAGGAGATAACAGCCCGGCACTGGCAAGAAGCAGCAAACTGAGGGAGTGCAGCTCTCTGATGGAAGGGAGTGCAGGATGCCCTTTTTATCCCTCTGGGGATCTGGGCTTGGTTGCATGGAAGTCCAGTGATCAATTTAGTGCCTTCATGGTTTTGACGTGCCAGGCAGCCAGCTGTCTTATTGAAACTTGTTAAAGACTGATTGCACTCAAACACACCTATTGGAGTGAATCTGCTCAGCTAAAAGAGTTACCTAACGCCCTGATTTTTGGCAGGGAGAGCTCTTAGTGCAAAGCCTCTGTATTCTTGCAAAGATGTATTATTTTATTTCTTTGCTGCGAAGCAAAAGAAAAGAAACAAAAAGGAGTGAAAAAGAGAAATAGCTACCCGGGTACGCCTATGCTACTTATAAGATGCAGTAGATCAGTACAGAGCTTAGTGGACAGTTCTCTGAATTAAGTTGAGTGAAAGGCAGTGAGACTAAAATGGCTAAATCTGAACATAAAATTTTCACGAGGCTTCTTTGCCTGAAGGCAAAGTGCAAGTGTGATGTTCATGAAGCCTGACGTCTCTTTCAGGACTCTTAATTTATCCAGTCTGCCTGTTCACACTAGTTAGGCAGAGACTGTCTTTTTGAGCTGACTGGCGCAAAGAGGTCCTGATCCATGATTTTCCTCTGAGACACTGTATTTAAATGTCACCTCAAATTTTGGCCATTTAGTATTAGGTATTTAGTCTATAGCAGGTTTCCTAGGCTTCCTTTCTAGAGATATGGGCACCTCCAGAGGACAACTCCATCCCACCCAAAGGATGCCGTTGCAACGTCTCCAGCCAACTGATGATGTGATCAATGCATTTTCACCTTGATCTAAAAAGCATTTCAATGAAAGAGGCAGATTTTCTGAAAAACACTTTGCCCGGCGTTGTGGAACTGTATTATTTGCATGCTAACATTAAAATGTAATCAGTCTTGAGTTTCTAGCTCTTTACAGCTGTGATTTCTTTTGCAGACCTTTGAACCTTTCTGTTCAAAATGTTGCCAAAAGCAAAGATTTAACCAGCATGAAAAATACTCCCACAAATTCTCATTATTTTACTTCCTGGAGTCCTTGGGAAAAAGAGCAAATTCAATAGGGTGTGGTGACATTTTCTGGCATCTCAGACTTTGTGGAATTGCAGTGTTTAGAGTATTTTATTTTTCGTACTTAAGAACTCAGTTTTCAGCATGTTGCTGTCCTGGTGGCATTGCCCGTGCTGTGCACATGACTGGAGCTTAAACATATTTGCAGGACAGGACTCTACATGCCCTTCAAAATATATTAATGTGCCCCAGTGCTACAAAACCATTAAGTACGAGCTAAAAATCCCACTGGCATCTCTGGAAGAACAATTAAGCAGGTGCTTCGTGTTCTACCAAATACAGAAGACCAAATACCTGATTATGCTTGGAGAGATGCTGCCAGGCTGGCTCAAACCAGGAGAGCTGGGTCACTCAGAATTTCCTATTGCAGGGTGAAATTCCTGGTTGGTACAGGTTGGCTTGCTTCTCTTTGGAAAATCTTGGGCTGAATCTGCCTGGGATGTCACTTGAAATTCATGAACATCTATTGCCTTGATTATTTGCATAAAATTCAAAGCCCGGGTGTGATGGTAAAATGAGGTTGTCTTCATGCTTTCTTGACCCCAGTAAAGGCAGATTGTCCTGAAGCTGACAAACGGGTTCAGATGAGATATTAGAGCTGAATGAATATAATGGGATTAAAGGTGGGGCTGCCAACAAGAAAGAGAGAATTGTCATTTTAGGCTACCACACTCTTCTTCCTTCAGCCCACTGTCCACAAGGTATGCGAGTGATGCAAAGGCTGGGTGAAAAATGCACCACTCTTTACCAGGCTGGTTTATTGTGTGGAGGAGCTGAGGTTTGTGGGCTCCATTCCCAGAGGCAGATGTGGCTTTTTGCATCTGTCAATTTGGATCAACTCTACTAGACTCTGTCAATCTACAAAGGGGCATGTCTGGAGTGACACTGAGCAGGATTTGGCCCCCAACTGCCCCAAGAAATTTGCTCCTGGCCTTTTTTCTCCAAAATAGCCTGATCTACATGAACATTTTCAAGTAGGCAGCAGAAAACATGGGTTTTGCAATACTCAGGGGTTGAGAAGGGCAGGGATGATTAAAGGTATTCTCCCAGAAATGCAAGAGCTGCTGGGCTGCTTTGGTACCCTGGGGAGCCGACTGGTTATTGGTGTGCAGGTATTGTTTTGCAGGGAGGAGATCAACATAAATTATGAGCTGTTGGGGCAATGAGAGCTTCTTGTCTGGGTATTTCTGCTTGTTATTTGCATACAAATGGGACGAAGTTCGAGTTGTATGCATTGAGACAGAAAACATGAAGATAACCTTTTGAAAAACATCCTCTTTTAGGTGGGTGGGTTTTGCCTTCTCAGCAAGGGCTGGTCCATTTGGATTTCACCACCCCCCAGCCCAGACAGTGTTGCTAAGGCATGTCATTTATTAAAAAACGATTAGTGATCTGCTACCTGCTGATGGCATCCAATAAACCATCTTGCTTTCCATCAGCAAAGCACTGCAGACATGGGGAGCCTGAATCCACCACACTCGGCACAGCCTCTGTGCTGGGAGAGAAGCACGGGCAGATGCTCAACTAGTGGGAACGAGTGGTGGGTTCATCACCATCACGCCGGCGTGGACAGACCGAGCCTGGCAGGATGGTTGAACTCACCCTTCAGCCATGGAGAGGTTGGGGCAGACAAGCCGTGAGTCAGCAGTGAAGTCTAGGAAGCGGAGTAGGACGTCGGGGAATAAATTACAACACCCGGTCCTCGGTGTACCTTTCATGGGGTAAATTAACCTGCCCGCACCCTGTGCTGCTTCCAGACTGGGTGAGGAGAGACAGATTTCTCCAAAGGGCAATTCAGAGCAAAGTTGTTTCAGGGGCTTTCGGCTGTGCCCAGGCGAGCCGTGGGAGGGAAGAAGACGGCAGGGCCGGCTGGTTTTCCCGGCATCCAACTGTGCATCCAGCTGTGATGAGTGCCGCCTTGGCAAGCCCTTCCCAGCCACGTTATAGAGACCTTTCAGCGGGTCACCATCCCTCGGAAACTGGGGACCCTCGCAGAGAAAAGGGAGGGGGCAACCTGATCTCACCTAAATCCCAGTCTCCTAAAATGATGGGAGAGGGTTTTCCCCTCCCTGCAAGGGATGTTGAAGGGGGACATCCAGGCATATCCTACAGACTCTGCTCTTCGTGGAAGTTGATGTGTTTTAAGGAAGGTGAGGCATTTGAGGAAGAAAGGCCCTGATGCTGCAGTTTGGGAAGGTACACTTTTCTCTTGCTTTCTTTTAAAATTAGCCTGCTTTTGTGAGAGGGTTTCAGGGGTGGGGTGTGGGATTATTTTCTTTCTGTTACTACCTGAGCTGGTTCTCACTGATTTCTTTAAACAAGGGCCTGGCTGCTTTTTTTGTTCTGCCTCCAGAGATCCCAGACAGTGTGAGAGATCCCAAGTGAGCTGCACATCCCACGAGCGGTTAAATATCCTGGTTTACACTGCGTTTCCAGACTTCCTTGTGGCCACATTAATCTCTGGATGGAATAAAGGTATGCAAAAGTGCATCAGGAAGGAGAGCAGACAAAGTCTCAAACAAAAACTTTGTTAAAACTCTACTTCTTGCGAGCGACCAACTCCGCCCATTTGGAGATTCATGTTTGAGAAAATATCTATGCTTTTGTAATATCAGGGAGGGAAATAAAACCCGTGAAGCAAAGCAAAGCATGAATTATGCATGTAGTTTATTGAAGGTACAGCTGCAAGTTTGGAGTAAGCGAAGGATAATCAACTCTGTTCACTTACACATTAAAAGCATTAAATCCGTCTGTCTAGTACACACACAGGAAAAACAACGCATGCATTTAACTACAGAAATATAAGGTGCTCATCTGTATGTCATTAAAATCTGCTCTACCAAACCTGGTGTAGCAACTTGGACCAATTTGCATAAGCATTACCAACCCTCTCATAAACAGGAAAAATTGGATTTTCTGGTGTCATTAAAGAAGTTAAATAATAGCTGCAGCTCCATCTCGGACAATTAAAATGTGGCTTCTCTTTCTGAAGTTGGGATGACCAAATTTTTCATCCTTTTGCAATAGCTGCATT
>NW_008825556.1:202668-209418 GCF_000699105.1 Pygoscelis adeliae
AGAAGACTGATTTAAGAGGCAAGATGATGCGTGAAGACAGGTAGGGACTCTCTGAAATGAAAATCTCACCTGGCTGAGACCGTGGGAGTAAGTTTCCCCCAAGAAGGACATGCAAGAGAAGGTGGGTTTTGATCATGCAAAGAGTTTTCAGCAGAGCGACTAGCCTGGTTGTGTGGGCATGGGCAGCGCATGGTTGTGTGATCCCTATAGCTGTCAGAAGGAAGGGGAATACTGTTTTATTGCAGAAATGCTGATTATTTTAAAATATGATGTGTTGTTGCCCTCCCGTCTCTACCGGGTTGTTCTGACCACACGCACAGCTGTGCTGTACCTGCTCCCGGTGCTGCAGACCCCTGCCCCGGGAATGATGATGGCTCCCGGGCTGCACTGCTCCACGCCAGTGCACATGACGTTCCCCAGGTTGCCCACGCCAGTGGTGCACTGCACCCCCTCCACATTGGGGATGACTTCTCGCCCCACGCAGCTGACCGCGCTCCTCGCCCCAAATCCGCCCCCCACCCTGGGGACGCAATCTACGCTCCGGGTGCTAAAGCCGGTGCTGCTGACGCCGAAGGAGGAGACCACCCCTAACCCTGCGCCAGCCCCTCCTGTCTTGACAGCGCATTTGCCTCCGATTCCAGATAGGGATCGGCACTCCCCGATGGTGCCACCGCCGCTGACCACAGCTGTGGGAGAAAAACAGGCTCAGTCACTCCCAGAGCAGCTAAAACACAGCTTATAAGGAAACTTAGAAGCTTAAAAGACTTGTAAGGAAATTAAGGGAAGGCTTCATTAGCTTACCTACGCTCACAGGGTTGCCAGTACATATCCTGTTAAGAAAAGAAATGTCTCAAGGATGTATTTAGGAGAATATTCCTCAAATACACAAGCAGGTAGAGGTGCTGCCCAGCCATTGCCCGCTTAGAAACCCTGCAAGTACTTCAGGTTTTCTGTTCACCCAGGTGTGAGGTGCTGGTCCAAATTGCCCACCGAAGCACTGTGGGGTTGGATCCCCAAATCCCACAGACATCTTAATATCCCATCCTCTTTTTGTACCACGAGCAAGGGATCTGACTGCAGCATGCTTGGTGCACTGCGACCCAGCTGCCCTGGGAGGATGAGGAGGAAACAGGGGCAATGCTCCCCTCTGCACCCATGGGGAGAGAAAAGGGACGATGCACCCCTCTGCACCCATGGGGAGCTGCCTCCACCCAGCATTTCTCACTGCCTCTCTCTCCTCCTGTTGGGTTTTGCCAGCTATCGTTAGAACGTGCAGCCAGGGATGCTCCTACCTGCTCTCTTCTCCTTCCAGCAGCGTCCTGTAAGTGGCAATCTCAATGTCCAGGGCCAGCTTGACGTTCAGCAGTACCTGGTAGTCTCTCAGCAAGCATGCCATCTTGTCCTTGGCTTGCTGCAGTGCAGTCTGCAGGTCAATCAGCTTCTGCCGGGCATCTTTGAGGGCGCAGTCGCCCCGCTGCTCAGCGTCGCAGATGGCCGTCTGTAGAGCTGCGATCTGCGGACAGTAATGGGCAACAGGGTGGCCAGTGGTGATATTAAGCTGCATCTCCACAGGGTTGCTCATGTACCCCCTTGTTTCTCAGCTAGGAACTGCCAGAGAGCATGGATTTAAGCTGGACACATGTGATGGCCAGCCTATTTGGGATGAAGGGGATGGGACCCGTTGGCTGCACCCCAGTAGGAAGCATACAGCAAACACTGTTTCTGTTATAGCCAAACCAACTGGCTTCTGCTTATTTGCTAAGTGAGAAATCAATCTACTTCTTTATGTATCAACAGCAGATGAGAAGCTACAAATATAGGCTTCAGCTGGGACGGGGGGGGGTTCTTTGCAGCTCAGCATGGTGGGAGCTGGTGAGGACGAAGCCCTTTGCTGGAGAAGTTGCACACCCCGCTGCCCATGCAGCATTCAACCCTTTGTCCTACCTGTTTCTTCACATTATCCGACTCGCACTGCAGCTTCTGGATCATCCGGTTCAGCTCGGCTATCTCGCTCTGGTTGTTTCTCAGGTCATCGCAGAACTTGCCCCTGCTGCTGTGGAGCTCCTCCAGCTATTGCACGGGAAGAGGATGATGTTAATGCGCCCGAATCGCCCCTTCCAGGGAAGGTGGTGACTCTCTGGAGCCACACTGACGTCGGTGCTCCCAGGGAAGCACCCAGACATGACCTCAGCCCAGACAAGGCGACAGTCCCGGGTAGGTCCTAAGCATTTGGGAAGGCGATGGTGTTCCTGATGGGTGTGCACAGAGGAGACCTCTCTGAAGCAACACTGTGATCTGCTGTGCTCTGTTTTTACAGAAAACCCTTAAACCACAGTTTTAAGGTTGGGGGAGGGGGTGGTGGCATTACTTTTTTTAGAATACCACAGTGCATGCCACGCTGTGGGGTGGGTTTAAGTTGTGTCATAGAGGACGGCAATGGTCCTCAGAGTTTTGTTGGCCAAGGGATTTCATTGCCATCTGTGCTGGTGGTGTGAATACTCACTCTGGTTTGGTAGAAAGCCTCCACTTCAGCCTTGCTCTTCTGGGCAATCTCCTCGTAGCAGCACTCAACACTTTTGATGATGCCCTCCATGTCCAGGTCCCGGCTGTTGTCCATTTGCACGATGACAGAGGTGTCACACAGCTGGCAATCCAGCTGAGCTCTCTCCTGCAAGATCCATCGCATGTCAGCCCCCTTCCCTCAACCAGCCCAAGCCAGGCATGCGGGTACCCCTGGCAAAGGGGGGGTCTGGTGAGAAGGTGGAGGGTTGGGGGAGATTCTCCCATTAACGCCCAACTAGAGCATGGGGTTCTCCAGGTGGGTGACTGGTTTCCAGCAAGAGCTGACAGCTGGGACCTGTTTTGGTGGCACAACATGGGATTGCTGCATGCAATTCCCTAAGGAAGGGTGGAGAAACTCGCTTCATTGAAACTCGGCATTTCTGGCTGCGTCAGCAGTTTTCTGGGCTGTGAATCCCTCAGGGGTGAGTGCTTTGGGCCCCGTTGCCTACAGACTGCTCGGAGGTGTTTGGCTAGAAAAGGTGCAAATACGAAGTGTCCCCTGTGCGTTTTGTTAAAAACTTGCTACATTTTAGACAAAGGTATTACTTTCATCAAAATATTTTTACTAATGTAGCTTAAAACATGAAGTGCTAAGAATACTTGGGTTTTGAAGAGTGAGATGTTTCAGTGGTTCCCAGGGATGGTTTGGATTAGAATTTGAGAGGCTATTTTCGTGCAAAAGAGCCCTCCCTCTGCAGCCAGCAATATAGGAGACAACCGAGAATGCCCTTTGCCTTCCCAGAGTGTGTGCAATAGTGTTCTTATCAAATACCTATAAAAGAGATGTAGATTTCTGGGATGCAATTTCAGGATTTTCAGAAAAGACACCTTTCCCTGCATTTAGTTTTGTTGTAAGAGCTCAGGGGAGCAGCAGATGATGCATCATCCCTGGGGCAGCAAAGAGGGAGCCGGGAGCTCTTACCTCGGCGTAGATGCACTTCAGGAACTCCAGCTGCTGCCGCAGGAGGCCCACTCTCACCTCCAGCTCCTCCTTGGTCAGGTAGAGACAGTCCACATCCTGGAGAGACACCACGTATTCGGTGAAAAGAGGTGAAGAAACAAGGACTGTGGCAAAGCCCGTGTTTTCTGTTAGATTTGGAGGAAACCTCACTATTTCCAGCCCTTAAGACTATCTGGGTTTGCGTTGTATGTGCTTACAACCTGATAGAGGTTCTCCAAAGTCATTGGGTTGCCTCTATTTTGGGGCTACCTGATGAGGACTCAGGCAATGTCATGGTGCCAGGACTCCCCAGTTCTCTCCCTGGCCTCACGCCCAGGTTTTGCCCACGCGCCTGCCACTCTCAGCTGGTCTCGCCAGCGTTGTCCCTAGCGTGACTCACCTTCTTGAGGACCACAAACTCGTTCTCCGCAGCCGTGCGCTTGTTGATCTCATCTTCATACCTGCAGGAGGAAAGGAGAGGGGTGGGCTGCTGAGCCCTGGGGGTCCCGTCCCCACCACCCAAAGCGGCCAATGCAGAACACGGGAAGCGTGATTAAAACCAGAGCCTCTCCCTATTCCCTTTGTACCTCCTTTTTGATTTTTGCTTTGTTGCTATTTCTTTCCTCCCCACCGGGCTTTGTTCAGCAGTTTTAAATAGTCCATGCCAGCAGCATCAGTGGCTGGAGTGAGATGGCAGTAAATCAAGCCAAACCACTAGAAATGCAAAACCCTGTACCTCAGCTGAAGGCTTGGATTGGTTCTTCTAGCCCTGCTGCTTTATGTGATGTTTTTTTGAAGCATCCAGGACTCTGCTCTGAGTGTTTACGGGGAGACTGTGGCCAGAATGCCCCAAGGGAGGTCAGGAGCTTGAGCAACGTTTGAAACTCCCAGGTGCAATGGGAAGGAAAGCCAGTGCATAATGACCAAGTAATTGGGACCTAGAAGAACGTTCACAAGATGATTCTATGAGTCTGACCTCCTTGGCGGTGGCTCAGGGAGAAAAAACATCTGAGATGCTTGACAGTAAGATCTCTGGAGAAAGGATTACTCTTTTATCCTGTGCTGTATACCACCAACCGCCAAGTGTCCTGGTTTGTGGCTTAGCAGAGCAACGGAGCTATTAAGGAATATCTGCAGCTTAGATTAAAGAAACAATTCCCACGTTCCCTCTGAGAAGAGAGAATGAACCCCAGTGGAGACGATGTGGATAAAGCGTGGGGTGGAGACAAACAGGTCGAGGGTTTTGTGGGAACGGATGGCACCAGGGACACGAGATTTGGGGGAGCCACAGGCATAGATAGTGTGGGAGATTTGATACGGCAAACCACAGTGGTGTGCAGGAGCATTAGGGAGAGGAAAAGTGGTTCCCTGTCTCTCTCCCTAAGGAAACACTGTGGTTGAAGAGCTCTCCCAGTCCATCACCAGCATCTGAGGTGCAACAGTGGGACCCCAGTACAGGAAACCAGCCCAGTACTGGTGTGCCCTGCCCTGCTCCCCTCCCTGTGCCCCAGTTTTTGGACCCATCCAGTGCAATTGCATTGGCTTCACGCTCAGAAACACCACTCAGGCCAGCAAACACCCCAGTCTACGGCTTCTCTCTGCGTACAACTTACTTGCACTTGTACTCTTGAACCAGGTCCCTGAGGCACCGCTCCTCATTTTCCAGCCTCTCTCGCTCCCCCAGCACACACTCCAGCTGCTTCCTCAGGTTGCAGATGAAGTTCTCGAAAACAGGCTCCAGGTTTCTCCTGGAAGCTGGGAGGACATACTGCTGCAGCAGCTCCCACTTGGTGGTCAGCACTTTGTTCTGCTGTTCCAGCAGCCGGACCTGGGGAAGCAAGAGATGCGAGAGTCATGCAATCCCCTCTTGTCCCAGGCAAAGGTTTCTCCACTTCCAAAAGGAAAAAGTAAAAATAAAATCAGAAATGCACATGGTTAAGTGCTGATTTCTCAGCAGCCTGAGTGAGACCGGCATCTTCTCAAAGCTAAACCTGGTCCCACCCAGGACTTGTATCACAGGCTGAACAACATTGGTGCGTTTGCTCTGTGTTGAGGCCAATCATCTGTTTGACCAAAGCTCAGTTCAACCAAACTTTTGCCCCTGTGACAACTGGCTGATGGAGGATCCACTGCCTCCCCTGACGGGCTGAGTACAGTAATCAGTCTTTCGCAGCACTAAAAGCTCCATCCAGGATCTCATTTGATTGTATCTGATTTAAACTCTAACCATGGATATTTATCATGCCTTTCACTTCTAGATTAAAGAGCTCTCTAGTATTTGAAAACCTTTATGGATCATGAATAAGTCATTTTTCAAATGGGAGGAAGCAGAGTTGCTCCTCTTACGTGGGTTTGGTTTTTCCAGCTGCAGAACAGCTCACAAGGAAAATCAAGATCAGACAGAGCGAAGGTGTCTCTGCCATTTGAAAAAACATTTCCTATAACTCATCTCTAAATAGTAATGAAAACCCTTAGGCTTAGCTAAGAAAACAACGATAAATTACATCTGTTTAGGAAATCACCAAATCATTTCATTCACAGAGTAGAGGGGCAGAGAAGTTAAAATCGTTCATCTCATTTTAGCTAGACTTTCTAGCTAGGTCTTTCTACATCTCCTTGATGAAGCGCACAAACTATTTTAAAAATGCAAAAGTCCTTTGGAGTTTATAGAGGTGTGATAGCAATGTCAGTTTATACATTTGTATAAACAAATAAAGCAAAACTTCCTATTTTGCCTTTTTACATTTCTGTGTCTCCATCCCTTCTCTCACAGTTTTTGATTTACTGTATCCCTGGAGCCGCTCGTGATTTAGCTATTTAGCAGATTGGTGATCATCGAAAGGTAAAATACTGGTGCAGTTGCCTTGGTGCAAGGCTTAAATCCAAACAGTCTCCAGGTCAGGACCACCATGGTCTATCAGAAGGGTTTACAATATCAGGGTGCCAGGAGAAATAGCTACCGATGTCTCTCTAGAGACAATCCATCCATCAGAGCCTATAGACATGAGACAAACAGCCTTCACGGAGGGAAGCGGGGTCTCACCTTGTCGATGAAGCAGGCGAACTGGTTGTTGAGGTTCTTGATCTGCTCTTTCTCATGGGTCCGCACTTGGCACTCCTCGGGGTCGACCCCCACGCAGAGGGGCTTGAGGAGCTCCGGGTGGATGCTGACGCCCCGAATCCCTTCAGATCTACCTCCGCCGAGGCCGATGCCAATGACGCCACCGTAGCCTCCAATAGCCACGCCC
>NW_008825556.1:209646-219950 GCF_000699105.1 Pygoscelis adeliae
ACGGAGGCTGAGCTGCGGTTCCCCCTGCCGAGGCTGCAGACAGCAGACGCAGAGGAAAAGCCCCGTCTTCCCAGGAGAGAGCTGGAGGTGTAGCACTGTCGACTCATGGTGGCTGGGGGAGACAGGAGGTGAAGCGGTAACGACAAAGCAGAAGAGCAAGAAAGGAGCAGGGAGTGAAAGAAGGAGATCTCCTTTAGCTTCTCTGAGGCAGAGCCCTTCTCCTTATATACATTTCAGGAGGTGCCTGAGATGCAAAAATTTAATTTATCCACTGGGTTTGGTCTGCCTGGCAGCAAGGAATGGCTTCCAACATTTTAAACCCACAGCAAACACTTCTATCTCATACGAAATAATGTGGAAATTAAAATAAACTGCTTTGCTTGCAAGCTTCAGTTTCAGGACTTATATTTTACTTAATTAATCTGCTTCCTTATTGTGTAATTATAGTTTAGCAAAATAATTCAAGGGGGTTTTATTCATGGCTTGTTTACGGTTCGGTTTCACCACAGCGTGGTGAACATAATTAAATGTTTCAAGACCTCCTGCAAAAATGTCGTGGCAATGCAACCTCTTCCAGGGTCTCGCGCCAGCTCAGGGCTGGCTCTTGAGCAATGACCAGTGGCGACAGGGGAGAAGGAAGGCATATCTGCCAAAGCACAGCACTGACGTTGTCGGGAGCGTTCTTGTAAGCATTCATTTCTTCCTCTCGTGGGTATGGCTACGGCTCTCATAGGCAATTCGGTTGCAGCCATGTTTGCCGGCTCGCGTGCTGATAAGCGGAGCAGGACGGGGTTGGCAGTTTCCTTATCGATGGAGTGTGAACTGCACGAGATGGTGCTGAGGACGAATTCGATCATGGGGCGGATGCTCTGGCAAATGGGGGGTTCATGCACATGAGGTCAAGGCACTGGTCCAGCTGGGCTTCATGTGCCCCTTAGAATGTATGGAATTGAAGATCAGGCATTTCTGGGAAACGCTTCGCTGCAGACAGAGATTTATTGCCGAATTATGTGCCTGGGGAAGGTGATAATTGTGTTTAGTATCTGGGTGTGATGGGTGATCACCGGTGCGCACGGTGAATTCACGCAAACGATAGCTGGAGATGCAACAAAGAAGTGAAGCAAAGTGTTACAAACAGGTTGAGAAATGTTAGCTGGAGTGAACTTTTTTCCTCGTATTCCTGTGACACACCTATTTGACATTAAATTATTCTAGTAATATCTGTTAATGAGAAGGTACCATACCTTAATTAAAATTCTTTAAAAGATTTTTGAATTTGCTTGGAAACAAATAAAGTTCCTTTTTTGCCTTAACAAAGGGGTCTAATCACAGAATCACAAGTGATTGCATGGCTTGCCCTAAGAAGTCTTTGTATCTTTGCTGAGGCAAAATTAACTGGTTCTGGGAGGATTCCTAGTCAATGCTATTGTAAACTTGAAATAGGTTGTCTTGAATTAAAAATAATGCAAAGGAATTATGATGATTTAGAATATTTGTGGAGTCTCTTTAGGTAAAGATCTTCCTTTTTTTTTTTACAGGTCTCATAGTGGGTTGAAATGAACTATAAAATACTATATGCAATTATAATCATGCAGTAGTTCCGTTGTAGCTCCATTGGTCTGAGTATATTAGGATGCACATCTTGCAATGAGATGTACTTTCATTTGTGAGATTGAGATAGTTGGAGAAAGCAGATGAGCTTTTCGGCACTGCGTCCTTCATGTCATTCTGCCCAAGGTAATCCAAGCACCAGGACCTCTTGCTAGTAAGTGAAAGGGAGAATTATTTCGGAAATGTATTTTATTTTGTGCTGAAGTGTTGGTGCAAGCAGTGTGGAGGACAATTGGGTCCATGGTCTGAAGCCAGATCTGGAGCACTGCCTAGGAATAGAGCATTCATGGATGGGCTAAAACATCACATACAACATGACTTTCATGAACTCTTGTAGGTGGGCATAACCATGGGCAAGCTGAAAAACAGGGAGAAGCCAGGCCATCAGTAGCACAACTGGCTGTGGTCCTGCTTTCTGCATGACTGAGCCCTGCACACTGGCTTGATGCAGCTGCAGTGGGGCAGAGACGAGGCACCAGGGATGGTGACCAGAGATATTGGGACGCAGCTGCTGCTCCGAGCTCTCCCATCCAGCAGGAGCACAGAGAGAGACTCCAGCTCCTTTTCATGGCAAGAAGGACATGGCCCTTCATCCTTGAGGGCATTTGCCGGTTTTTCCAGCTGTGAGAAACCTGGGTCTGGTTCATATCAGGTCCCTGCTTTCCTCCATGTCTCTGCTGGGCTGCCCACTGTAGAGTGCCTTGTGCTGCATGAGTGATACAAGCACCATTTGAGGGCTGTAGACCCTCCAAGCCTCGGGTTTTGTTGGAAAGCAGGGAAAATGTCACTTGTGGGACAACCGTCCACGTTCATCCACCAGCTGCAAGCCCTGAGATCCCTTCTTACGTACGATGTGCTGCCAGGCTGTTTCCCCACAGATCGAAAGCAACAAACCTGCGCTTCAACCTTCGGCTCCTCCTCGCAGCCCTAAGAAGTGGCTTCTTCCAGGTGCCCAGCCTTGCACATCAGAGAGAGACAGTTCAGGGCAGCGCTTGTGGTTTCCATCTGCTGAGCTTTCACAAAGCCGGTTCGCAGTCACGTGGTGGAAGCCCTGAGCGCTGGTTACATCAACTTCAAAGGAGGAAGCACTCTGATGTGATTTGGTCTTCTGAAGAGGAGGATTGCAATCGCTTTTATTTCGTCGGCCACACACATGCACGGCACTGGCTCAAGTCAGACGCAAATGCCTCTTCGTAGAGACCTTCTTCATGTCTTCATGCTTTGTCCTGGTGTTTACACGTCAGATAGTGTTTGAAGAGCTGTAGAAAGGGACTAGCCTTCCTCTTTATAAGGAAGAGATGAAACTGCTGTTTTCAGGCTGAAGGGATTCAGCAAAGCTTTAAGCAGCAGCTTACACCCAGATTTACCGGGGAAACCCCTGAGGTCCTTGGCCCTAAATATGCCTTGAACTGTGGTGGCTTCCATGACACATGCCTTTGAGATTTACATGTACCCAGATGCATTAGGATAAATTAATTCTGCTTAAGTACCTTACTAAATTGGGACCTGTTAAGCCATCCATGCAGATAGGGAGAGCCTAGGGATTTTTCCAACCTCCTGTTATGATTCCAGCTGTAACAACCCAGCCATCCAAGCCTGCTTTCTCCCAGAGAGAAAACCGCTTTTTAAGACCCTCCCCTGAAAAAACAGGCTTGTCAGGGCTGGCCGTGCTGGTGCTCTCCCTCCCTCCCTGCAGGCTGGGCAGTTTTTGTGGCTCCTTGAGAAAGGGACCTCGAAGTCGCCATTAAAATGGCTAATGAGGTCCCTGGGACATCTCCCTTTGGTTTCATGGGTCCAGCCCTCCGAAGGTGGCTGTTCCTGGTCTCTTAACTGCAACTTGATTCTGCTCCCACATCAAAGCAGATGGTGGATTTGTGGGGACCGGGATAGAGATGATGGTCTGGGCTCCTTCTGTCACCACTGGGCACCTTGCTTTCCTCCTCGTAACCTTGCTCCACAGCAGCTGTTTACCCTCAGCCTGGCTTGTCCCTGGCCATTACGTAGCTTTTATGCTGCTTTGGGGCAAAGAGATGGATAAGATAATTCCTGAGGTTCCCTCCAGGCCATTCCCAGAGCATCGGTGGTCACTGCCCATAGGCACCATCTGCATTTGCAGTGCTTCCAGATAAGGCCTTGCCAAAACCTTTATCCTCCTTCTGCAGTCTCTCTGCTGGACAATAATAAACTGTGGGTGACCAGTGTCAGTCACATCACCAGTATTGGTGAGAAGATGTTGGGGTATCTTGGACGGGGCTCTGAGCAACCTGATCTAGTTGAAGATGTCCCTGTCCACGGCAGGGGGGTTGGACTAGATGAGTTTTAGAGGTCCCTTCCAACCCAAACTATTCTATAATTCTGTGATCATGGCAGTAACTAAGCAGAAGAGAGTATAGCTCCAAAAAGCAATGCCTCACGCAAGCAACATGGAGAGCTACCTACTAGCCAGAGCTGGATGTCTGCCCTGCCTGTGTCCACTGTGATGCACTGGGCATCCTTGGTGCCCTGACAGCAAATCCAGGTGCTTCATTCAGGGCAACTTCATCATATTCTGGGCAGTTACTTTATTCGTCTGATGGAAAACCTGGGCGTTGGATGCAGAGCTGCATGCATCTTTCAGACAGAGCTTCTGTGACTTCTGGATGTTTGACTGCAGTAGGCAGGGTGCCAGCAGCAGCACAAGGCAACCTGTTTGGATTTTTAAAATAGCCATTTCAATGGTGTTACCAGGTGACCTAAGCCGAGAAACACTCCTTCATAGCTCTTATTTACCATCTTATTTTGCAAGAGACAAATAGGTTTCGTACCAAACACAACAGGTGTCCACCCCCTTCCTTTGTAACGTTCCTCTTTTGCATAGAAATTTGTAAGGCACTTTTGCATCATCTGACCAACTTTGTGCTAACACTTGGGGCCCGATGGACTATTAGGGCTCTGAGTAATGGGGTGGAATTGGTATGGCAGTGTCATGATGAAAGCACAACAGCCAGGACTCAGCATTGGGAATTGCCACTGTGGAGGCAGAGCAACTGCATGCCAAGGGAGGGGCACAAGGTTTGCACTGAAAGTGTTTTTCTGAGGAAAGGCGGGCAATCCTTGTAAAAAGCAGCCATGAGAACCACATCAGATTTTGAGATTGGAAATACTGCTGTACTGTTTCACAGGACAGTTGTCTCTTCTCTTCTATGATACAGACTTTTTTAACCGGAAAGCGTGTTCCTTCATGCACTAAACCAACCAGGGACTCCAGAGATGCCCTCCAGCAGCTGAGTGAGAGGGGAGAGTGTGGGAGGAGGGAAATTCAGCCACTGAGTTTCAACTAGTTGCCACTGAGAGGTCTGTAAATCTGTCTGGTGTGCACATGAGTGTATATAATAATGACCATAGAAAGTAGCTGTTCAGTGTATGTGTGGTTAATGTAATAGAGTTAATTTGGCAAACTTATAAACAGGTTTCTTAAAAAGTCAAGTAGAGACGATGCACAAACATTGCGTGCAGCGGAGCAGAGAACACAGAGCTTTTATCAGCAATATGATCTCTGTGTGCCGTGTTGAATTAAAAAGCATCACTCTGCAGAGAGGGACAAGGAGAGATGTTCAGTGGAGATCAAACCCTGTTTCTGGCCTTGTAAAAATGACTTGGCAGGTGAGATAACATGAAAGAATAAAAACACTTCTAGCGTGGGAGTCCTCTTACCTGAATTCAGCTACCTAAAACCTGGTCACCAAGTTGATGGTGGCTAGGCTTGGGCTCCATGAATAGTCAATGAGAGAGCTTGGTATCATCAAGCAAAAGATTGTTTTCTAAAGTCACCAGGGCAGGAGGACCTGGAGACAAGGAGTTACGCTTTGCAGGGCCACAGGGGCCTGATCCAAGAGCAGCGGTGGTATATGTACACAGCTACCAGCCTCAGCAAAATAAAAGGACAAACAGAAACCAGGAGAAATAACAATGCTGTGTTTATGAGCACCTATTCATTAAGCTTTCCAGATGGACACTCAGATTAAGGAGATTACAGAAGGTACAGCTTCTGGAGGACATACCTATTATCTTAATGAATGGTTGGAGTCACTTTTGTGATTCATTTTGCCACCAACACACAAAAAACTCACAATGTGTCACTCCAGAGGTGGTGGCTTGGTGCATAAGCTCAGTATTATGGTTGTCTCCACTGGGTTAACTAGAGATAAAGAGCAGTATTTGTCCTAGAGGAATTTGCAACCAACTTCTATTCACCACAGCCCTAATACTCAGAAACACCAGCTCCAAAGTTACCTAAAGCCCCAGCGCTATCTGCCCTGGAGAGCAGCCAGCTGAAACATTGGGCACCACAGTCTTTATTTCCCCAGCTCAGCAAGCCCACAGGGTTGTAACCTCCATTTCCAGAGATTAACTCTCTGAATTGCTAGCAAACCACACATTCAAGGAGATAAAGGCAAGCAACGGTAATGATTATACCTCTGGACTGGTAATCCCTCCTCCCGAAGCTAAACGCTTCTCTGCCGCAGCTATGTCCTCCAGCATGCAAGATCACTATGCCTTCAGAGATGCAAAGTCATGCTTTGATTTCACCGTGTTTCGGAGGTGGATTCCTTCACTTCTTGACCTAAGTCTCCTGTTTTAGGAAACTTCCATGGCCCACACCGAGTTTTAAATTCAACCTGGCCACTGTCACCATCCATTGCACCAGACTTGGGAACCTGTGCTGCAAGAAAACCCAGCACTCAGTAACTGGAAAAGAAAGCCAAAAATAGCACAGAGAAATGGAAAAGAAAAAATCTTCCTGTGAACCATATATTTTTCATAGCTGTGCCAACAGGACTCCCTGGCCATGCTCTGTTGGAGGATAAAAGGAAATTATTTATTAGGCAAATCTGCAACTTTCAGAAGAAACTGCACTGAGTGGGATCTTAGAAATTCACAGTTTCATTTAACAGCTACTCTTAAGCCAGGTGATCCCGAGTGAATCGGGCACCCATCTTCCTCCTCTGCTCAGTGGGGATGCACACACTGAGGAGATTCAGTTGGGGAACTCCGGTGTAATTTCTTGAAGCAACATCCGCACATCGGTGTGTTGCCTTGTTATTCTCTTTGTTCTTGTTATTATGTGGTTACTTTTTCTTCTTGAATATCCTATGGGGTAATCCGCCTGCTGGGCGCTGCGTGTGATACCGGGGAGTGTTAAGCACCTGCCTCTCTTTTCTCCATCCAGAAATGGCTTGCATGTGGAAATCTCAATGACCAAAAACCAGCTTGGTGTTCAAGACATCCTAATGATTGAACACCTGGCCTTCCAGCTCCTCCTTGGCTTAACGCAGAGAGCATTTCGTGTTTTTTCTCCCAGGTGTTTTTGCAAACACTGTCACCATGCTGCTCAGCGTCGCAAATATCCGTCTGCAGACAGGCTACCTGTCAAAGGACGGACGGGTGGCTTTACTTTCCCTGTAATTACTGAGCATGACAACTGTGGCTTCGTTGTCCTCATTTCAATTAAGGACTGACAAACACCCAAGGCACGCTGTCCCCAGAGCGTCATACCCCCTTTGAGTGACTTCTTTCAAGTTACTCCAAGAGTATATGATAAAGAGAACCAGTTGCTTATGAGATTGCTACTGGGTTTGGCATAATTGCCAGTTGTTCCGCAGAGGTTTAGCACCTCCTTCCCACCCAAACCCTTCATCACTGTCACAAGCAGAGCACTGTGGGGCAAGCTTATGGTCTCATCTCAAAGCCAGAGGTCTTGGATGCTGAGCGTTCAGACCCTGTTTCTCGGTTACACTGAATCCTCTTTCCTTGACCCCAGAACTGAAACAGCACCTTAAAATGTAAAAGTTTTTTATGCTTTACCCTTCCACCCGCCTGCTTTCTTCACATAATAGCATTGTTAATTTAATTTCTGTTGTAGAAAATGGCCCATTTCAAGAAAGCTAGCAGACATCCTGTTTAATACACTGTCCTAAGTCAACATCTGGGCTCCTCCAGAGCTGGGGGTTGCACTTGTGCAGTGGCATTCAGTAGTTGATGTGTCCTTCATTTATGGCACAAAGCCCTGATGTCTGCTCTGAGCTCTGTTCAGTGCTGGGGTTTCTGATGGTGCCCATCTCCCATCGGTTGTCCATTTTCACAGTGACAGAGGTGTTGCAAAGCTTGTGCCTAAAGGTTGCAAAAAAGTTGCAGTCTGGAGCAATTCCCCCTCATTTGCATCACTTTTGGGGAAACGCAGAACTAATTGTATAATGGGAGTCTTCATCCTGCAGCTAAAATCTGACCTGGAGTAATTAATCACTGAGGAATATACCAAGCCTTCTTTAATCCTGAAAAAGGTGGATATATTATCCACCTACTGAACTGGACCATGGCCAACAAGCATTAGGTATAGACAGAAGATTCCCCATGTAGGTAACACTTGAACCCTGAAGAATATCAGTGGGATTTTTGTTCCCATATGCAACTAGCACACAAGCCCTATTAGTGAACATGTTGGATATGTAGACGGTCCAGCTCTGAAACCTAACTCTGTCTACGCTGAACTGGGCTGTGCTGAAGTTGAGGGTGTTTCCAGGAAAAAAACATAACCTGCATTTCGCTGCGGACAGAAAGGAAGGAATCGCTACCTCTTCAAACGCACATCTCGGCAATTCCAGCTCCTGCCTCAACAAATCCGCCCTGCCCCCTGGCTCTGTCGTGGCACAGCGTGAACCATCCAGCTCCTCAGGAGCTGACACAGGACTGGCTGCATGCAGACACCGAGCAGTTCACACTCAACTAGCCAGTTGGTTTGCGTGGCTGGTTTGGGTTTGGGTTCCCTTCATTTATTCTAAGCAGACTTGTGGATCGTGTTGTCTGCGGTTAGGAGTTTCCTCGAGCCACCTCAATGATACAAGCCTAGAAAAAGTGGAGAAGGAAAGTTAAATCTGCTGGCCGGTGTTTCGAGAAGAGTAGACCTCCTGAAAAGGTTTTCTTGATGTAGAAGAGCAACCCTGAAATCCTGACCAAAGGGAGAAAAAAACTCTCAGCGGCAGCCAGGTCAGAATTTACCCACATGTTTGGTTTGGCCACCAAACAGAAAGGTCCAAAATTCACTTTCTTCTAGTGCAGCTGAGTTGAAGCATCCAAAGAAAACTGATGGTTTTCCATTAAAATCACCTTAAAAAGAAAGTAGTTTTATTAAGCAGAGGCGAGAAAGATCCAGCACCGTCCTATATTGCTTGTACCCAAGGAGGTGGAGAATCCTCCACCCACACGCTGAGCCTGGACCACAAGCCCAGAATATCTTGCTCCTACCCTGATCCATCCCTTTTCAAGTGAGATCTCTGACTAAAAGCTTCCCTCTTCCTCCCGTTAGTAATATTGACCACATCACAAGGAACAACTTGCTTTTGAATATAATGTGGATTGTGGAGCCGTCTGGCTGCAAGGAATGAGTGTTCGCAGGAGGAACTAATTACTGGCTAATTCCTTACCTGTATTTATCCACAGTCTGCTTTGTGGCAGGCTCTTTGGGTATCGTTTGTTCCCACCTGCTGTGCAAAGTGTCTATCCGCTTCCTCGGGCTGCAGATGCAGGGCTAAAAATACAGCCTTGGATTTCCCATCTGTGCAGCCACAAGACACGCCACTTGGCTGCCTACCCTGTGTGCTGGTAGTAATAATAATACGGTAACGATTGTAGAAAATGGTGTGTTCATTAAAGAATAGAAAGCGACGTATCAGGAAGACACCTAGGCCGTCCCATTTGGTGCAGGGGTCGGAAAGGGGAAATAAAACCACTGTGCCTTCTGGGTGCTGGATACATAGCTTGAAAATTGGATATCTGAAGCAAAAAAAAAGCAAATGCTCCCTGATAATGATTCCCTGAGTAATGGTAAAAAATGCAATAAATCTACATCTGCTTTGTCAGACCACAAAGATGCAACTTCTGTCCTCCAGGAAATTCTGACCTAGTTAAACTTCTTTTTTAACACCTAGGATAAAAAGCCGAAATTAAACAAGTTGGGGTTTTTTTTGTTTGGTTTTGTTTTGGTTTTTTTTTAAAGTGAGATATTCCAAACCATATCTTTCTGATGTGGCTGGGGACTTCCCAGTTTGGCTCTGTAAGGAAATCACCACAGGATAAAGCAAAATTACTTCTCCTACCTTATCAGCAAAGCAGGCAGATTTGCTCCTGAGATTTCCCTATCTATGTATTTCATAGTCCCAGATGATTCAGCCGCAGAGCTGTACCATTGCTGGGAGCTTTCATCTCTGCTGATGCTTTGGCTGTTTTCACTGCTTGCAGAATGAGTGGGGCCAGGATCACCATCACCGTGATTCATCCTGAAAGCTCCGCTGCTGCTATAAACTCCAAACCTTCTGCACTCACCGGGGTTCCTGCAATCTCTGAGATCTTTAAAGCCAAAACTATGGTACGTATTTCACATCTTGTGCCACCCTCGCTGCATCCTGTGTGTGGTCCACCACCAAGGTCTCCATAGACTTGCAGAGAGACCAAAGGGGGTCCTTGTCCCAGCAAAGCTGTTCAAATTTCTTGCTGTTGCTGCTGATTCAAAGGCTGGGTGAGTTTGAAGCCTTTTTAGTTCACAAGCAGCAGAAAAGGCAAAAGCAAAGACCCATCATCCAATGCTAGACTGCAGAGGTTGCATCTTTAGCTCATTCCAGGTAGGGAGAGAAGGAAAGGGCAGAGCAGGAAGGGAAAGA
>NW_008825556.1:219985-222821 GCF_000699105.1 Pygoscelis adeliae
TGGCAGACTTTGAAAATATCCCTTATGTTGGGCATGGTAGGAGGAGATGAATGTCTTTGAGCCTGCATGGTTTTGTTTGGCTAGTGGTAATTGGTACCTGCTTTTGACATGAAAAAACATTATAGTCACTATCACACACACAGAATAATGAGCAAGTGAAAACGCTCAAATGACAATCTTGGCTTGGAGAACATTTCCTTGTTTAATGTATTCCACTTGGGTTAATTACCAGTTCAAATATTTACTGCAAAGTGTGTTCTTTCAGTTGATTGCTGTGGTTGTGCCATCTCTTCTGCCTCGTACTGCAGGGACACGCTGTGGAGGTGACTTTCTTGGATATTACTTTCTCTCTGTTCCTGTAAGAGTCCCACCTCTTCCTCCTCTTCCTGAATTCTTGTCTTGGTATATTTAGTGCAGAGAGATGGTTTAGGAGAAGGCGAGTCACCCTTTCTAGTCTATAAATTAAGTTCAGGGTGAGTGGGTCAGTGTGATAAGGCTGTCTTTTTTGAAGATGAATTTATGGCAGAAGCGTTCCATCCTGGACAGGATGGTTGAAATGGAAAATGCTGGTTATAAAGGGTGGTGACATATTTGCAGGAGGTTGCCCAACGCAGGAATAGAGTCACCCCTGTCTTCATATTGCTCTTTTTTGCAACACACCCAGGACACACTTATTTTTGGAGGGGGCACCCTCCGAGTTGCCCATCTGTCCCCATGGATGATGGAGGAGACCTGGCTCATGCACTTAGTCTAGATGGCTTTGCTTCGTCCCACTTTCTTCTTCATCTCCTTGACCATGGTAGGCTTTGGCTTGGAGTGCTTGTATTGGTCAGCCAAAACATCAAAACCAAAACATTTCATATAATAACATTACTGGAATGGTATTTTTAAATTATTAATATTTTTTACTAAACGAACTGAATGGAAACATTTCTCAATTATCGAAAGGTTTTTCTCTGGTTATTTTTAACTGACAGAAAATACAGTTCCCCAACTTAAAACAACTGTTTAAGATAATTGCTATTAGAAAGAAGAGCAAAAAAATAGTCAGAACAGTCCTCAAGATTTAAAAAAAAAATGGGGGAAGGAAAAACAGCAATCATTTACCAGGAAATATTCCTGAGCTTGTAATACAAGCTTTAATGAATAGTTTGAAAACCATTTCACATGAACCTTTTCCTTTTGGTACTGTGACAAAATCTTAAAAGCTAGCCCATTCAGCTGTGGCCATAGAGAAAAAATAAACGCAGCCTTCATTTTCCTCTTTCGTTTGCTAAAATTATAGCTAAGAATATTTGGGTGTTGGCTCAAACATGAGGAGGAAAGGAGCTGCCCTTGTTTTGGAAGAGGTAGTATCATCTTCCTTGCTTCTCTCTATTATTCAGTCCAGTAAAAGATAATTATTCTCACACTGAAATTAGGCAGTCACCTCCTGCTTCCTCGGTTGGGACGGGAGAAGTCACCCTTGCTAACGCGAGGAAGCTATTTTAGACTCCTGTGAGCAGTTCGCCCCTGAAGCGAGAGAATGAGGCACTGCGACCGACAGCCCGGGCTTGTGTCTTCTCTTATGTGGGGACACCTTGGTGTCCCAGCTTTAATGGTCAGGAGGGGAAAGCTCTGGAAAACCTAGGGCTTGCTGGGCATTCACCCCTTGGAGGCTGGGAACGTCATGCAAAGCCAGTTCCTGTTTCGCCAGACCATGGAGGGAGAGCAAGCAAGGGCAAGACCAAAAGGCCAACTCAACCAGCAGCAGCTGGTGAGGACTAATCCCAGGTTTCAAAGCTGTGGCTTTCTCCACCTCTTCTTTCTCAAGCAACTGTCTTTTTCAGCAACAGCAAAACCCAAAGAAAAGTGGCCTCTCAAACAAAGCCAAGCTGAGTCGTTCTGGCTATGGATTGCGAAGGGATGGCCATGCCTCCTCATAGCCACAAGGGAGACCCAAACTTGGAGGCACGGTGGTTCCTGGACAGCTGTCCTGTGCGCGCCGCCTGGCTGTGGCTCAGAGAGTCGTCTTGAAACCGCACAGGGAATTGGTGACGTTCAGGCAATTAACTGGAGCTGCCTAATGGCTCAGCAGGGACTCTAGGCACTGGGCTTGCCTTCTTTCCAAATTACATTTGCAAGTGATGAATGCATTAAGCCCAGATGCAAAATTACCCACCTAGATGGGCTCCACCTTGCCTAATTGTAGCCACTTAAAAGTTAGATAAACTGCTGAACTGGGTTTCCTCGTTTGAGAGAGGGGCTCAGGTGGAGGACTGTCCACCTCACCTAACCAGGGCCTGACACGCAGATGGTCAAAGTTAGAGGAGACAGCTTCTACTCTTAGCATAGAAATGTCGTCTCATATGCCCTTCCCCAAAGGTGCTTATCTTCTTCCTTGCATCAGTCTTTAATATTCACTTTTTTTAGGTTGCAGTTAGAATTTTGCCCTGTGAGAGCAGGGAGATGAGTGGTGCCGTGTGGCCTGTAATTCTTCATGTGCTGGAGACAGGGAGAAATTCACTGTGATAATAGCGTCTGCAAATCCAGCGGATGACAGGCAGGCGTCTGAGTACATGCAGGCGTCTTGCATGGTGATGTCTCCATTTGCACTAATACCCCGGCCCCGGGCTGCCTGCAGAGCCAGGAGAGATCTAATTGACGCAGTCAGTAGAGTCTAGAGCTTGATGCGTTTTGTCCTAAATTAGGCGCCTGTGTTTGGTCAGATGAATCACCCCATGGAAATGTTGGTTTCTTTCCATGAAATGAGCCCCCAGCAACCAGCTCATATGTTGAGCTCTACGTGGGAGACTTCAAAACTAAGACAAAGTCGATCCCACCCCGTTATGGATAA
>NW_008825556.1:222890-225891 GCF_000699105.1 Pygoscelis adeliae
TGAGATCCCACCCCATAACGATCCCACCCCTTTGCCTTTTAAGTCATACAGGGTAAATGTCACACTTTGTCAGCCCCAGTGCCACTGAAGCAAAGGTTTTTATGCCTGAAATACATATGACTGGCAAAGCACAGCCCACATCACAAGCCTGTTGAGCTCAGAAGGTCAGCGTTGGCATCTGTCTTCATTCAACTGCTGTGACATGGAAGGATCAAACAAATAGGTTGTTCTGAGGTTGCAGCAATGAATGAAGCCACAGGCTGGCAAACTTGTCACAGAGGACATCTTACAGTGCTCAGAACTATTTTGGGGGTTACTGGCGATCTTTGACATCAGTTGCTACTGGGCTATAAAATATCTTACAGGTGATATAAGGAGGTAAATACAACAGAATAAACACCATTGGGCTCTCCCGGCATCTGAGTCCCACCATGCTCCAAACTGCCTAAAGAGAATCAAAAGATCTGTTTGGTCCTCTCTTCCCCCCATAGTCTGTGAAAGAGCACTTCTTCACCCATTTTGTAATTTCTGTAAATACCGACTATGGAAAAATTCAGAGACAAACCATGTACTTTCAATGCAGTTTATTGAAGGCGCAGTGAAAAGGTGGGAAGTTTGAGCAGTCAATGGAAGAAGCTCTGTTTATGTGAGTACAAGATGTCAACTCAGAAGATTTATGCACCAATAACTTCCCTTGGCGTTTCAGGGGTGGGGATGGGGGTGAGCTCTTCTAAAAATCAGCATGCTTTGAACTAGCCACCCCTAACATGCAGAAGCAAATGAAAGTACTACGTATTCATCTGTAAGCAAATTCCACAAAAAGCCTATGGCTGCGGTGTAACTAGCAGGTGCTTTGAAAGTTGACATTGCCTTGTTTAAAATTTAAGCTGAAATTTGCAGCTCAGGGTTTCTTCTTTGACCAAAAAAAAAAAAAAAAAAAAAAAGGGGAACGTGCTCTTTGCAGTGCCTCCTGGGAAAGTTAAATCATCACTCTCTTTTCTGAAATGCTTTGGGAGGAGCTGGAAGAAAAAGAGGTGTCTTGTAAGGAAGAACATTGTTAATGAATCTGCTCGTTATGGGAAAAGCCAGAGAGAGAAGGCAGCGCATCAAGCAAACCCTTAAAGCTGTGATAATGTAGACAGTATAAACTCAGAGAAATAATACTGTGTTGAGCACCTGCTGGAGAAGCTTGCTAGATGTGACTTTAGGGTTGGGGACTCTGAAAACATAACTTGGTGGGGTACATATTTGGTGCTAATAAATGTGGGAGTGGACTTGGTGACAAATGTTGCTACTAGTGGGCAGAGAAACTATCCTGCATCATCTCAGTGGTAGGAACTGAACGTCTAAGCGTTGTCCTCCAACGTTGCTGGCTGTGCCACCTCCCCAGCTGATGGCCCTATGGAACAACGCACGGGTCCCTGACAACCCCATAGTTCCCCACCACGCCGTTGTTGCACCCCACAACTTCAGGGCTGTTTGCAACGACGACGGGAGAGCCCCCCAGCTGCCTGATGACGCAGCCTTGGTTTCCGAAGCTGACCACCCCACCAGCTTGGCAAGCCCCCATCCTAGCATTCAAGCTCCCGTTTCCCGTGCTGATGACGGTGCGGGCTGGGTACCCCCCGCTCCGGGAGCTGAATCCCCCATTTTTGCAGTTGACCCCTCCGGCTTGGCAATACACCTCTGGGACACACTGCTTGGCCACCGAGCTAATGACTCTCTTGGGGTGGATCCCAGCACTCCGGGAGCTGAATCCTCCATTCTGGGAGCTGTGTCGTCCGGACCGTCTCCCCAGGGAGCCATAGCCACACGCAGCCCCGTTTGCAGCCAGCATCCCGCAGTCATCGGGGATATTGTAGCCACTGCTGACCACAGCTGCAAGACAGCCCACAGGATTAATTATTTAGAGAGGAAAACTGGAAGACTCCCACAAGGCAAGTTGTTTCATGAGTGACAGAACCGACCAAACCTGATTTCCTCTAGAGTTGTCCAATCTCTCTGAGCCTCTGCTCCTTCCAACTCCTCCCCCATGTCCCAACACACCCCGTCACAGATCCTCCCAGTTCCCACGTTGCTCATCTGGCCGGTGGCATATTCTTTCCCAGGTTGCCTGGCGGGTTTGCCAGGACAGCTCGCTGTTTCCTCCAAAAGTAGGAAAGGGTCACGAATTTTACCTCCCCCCCTCCATCCAAAAGCTGGGGTTGTGTTAAATTCAGAGGTATTTGAGATTTCTGGGACTAAACCTTCAACATCAGCCTGGGCTGAAATGGAAAAGGGAGGCAGAGGGAGCTGGGGCAGACAGATAATGCTACTCCATAAACTGCCTTCCCTAAAATGATGAGCCCTCATGGCTGAAAATCTTCAGGTTACTTACACACGCTCACCGGGTTCCCCACACATATCCTGTTAGGGGAGAGAAGAGAAATGCATGTTATCCTATTAACCAGCAGCATGCACATCTAGAAACCTGACATTTCTCGTAACTTCCAGCCATACATCCAGCCCACTTAATTCCTTGTTGTAACACGTCTGACTATCCCTAGGACAGGAACTGTTTTTGCTGGCACAAGGGTGGCCTGTATGGCCTCTAGCCATCTCTCCAGCCCCAGTTTCTGTGAGCCTGGGAGGATCCTGGAGCTGCAAAATTCACTTGGGAGCTGGAATCATTCTGGCCTCTGATATAGAGGAGAAAAGGGACAAGATCTCTGTCACCCACCTGCTCTCTTCACCCTCCAGTAGAGTCTTGTATGTTGCGATCTCAATATCCAGGGCCAGTTTGACATTCAGCAGCTCCTGGTAATCCCGCAGCATGCAAGCCAGCTCATCCTTGGCCTTCTGGAGGGCATTCTGCAGCTCAACGTGCTTCTCCCGGGCATCTTTCAGGGCACAGTCCCCACGCTGCTCCACATCACAAATGGAGGTTTGCAGGCAGGAGACCTGTCAGAGGGGAGGATAACAGTGGAGGTGTCTTCAAGGCTTCGTCTCCTAATTCCCAAAC
>NW_008825556.1:225906-239746 GCF_000699105.1 Pygoscelis adeliae
CCAGTGTCCCTTCTCTCTATCCACTTTTCAGCTATACACTTTCCAACTGCAGCCTAGAGCAGGTCTTAAATCTACTAAAGGCCAATGCGTCATCTTCCCTCATATCTGAGCTGTCCTCCAAGACATTGCCCTTTCTGGAAACATCACCTCTGGGCCTCTCCTACCTGCTTCTTCACGTTCTCCAGTTCACACTGCAGCTTCTGTATCATCCGGGTTAGCTCTGAAATCTCACACTTGTTGCTTTGCAGATCGTCGCAATACTTGCCTCTCTTATCCTGGAGCTCCTGAAACTGGAACCAAGAAACAAGACAATCGTCGTTTTTGACCTGCAGCCTGTTAAGTTGGCAGGCAGACACCCAGGTTGCTTCTTACTCACCCTGGTTTGGTAGAAAGCATCAACTTCTTCTTTGCTCTTCTGAGCTATTTCTTGGTACCAGCATTCAACATTCTTGATGATGCTTTCCATGTCCAGGTCTCGGTTGTTGTCCATTTTCACGATGACCGAAGTGTCGCATAGCTGGCGATCTATCTGAGCTCGTTCCTACAGGTTGGGGAATGGCTTAGTCAGCTGTTAGCAGTTCTCAGACTTTGTAGTGAAGGAAGGGCTGGGACAAAGAGCCACACTGCTGATGGATATAACAAGTCAAGAAATGTCCCTCAGGTTGGCTCAGCAGAAAATCCTCCCTGCTGGACGAGTTGCCACATGTCAGCTGCTGACCTACATGCTGACCTGCAGCAATTCTGCCCACATCAATGGCAAGGAATTTGAGTGACTTAACCCTTGGTATCCTGTCATCTTCAGCTGCTTTACTGATGTTAATGACAGGATTAAGCTGGGAGTTTCTGTAGCTCTAATCAGACAACTGCAATCCGGAGTAACTAGACAGACATCTCTTTTCTCAGGGGTAGAGTTAGGACACAGCTAATTCATACCTGGAGCTGCTTTAAGAGAGGGGGAACCACCCTATTTCCAGCATAATCATGTTAACATTATATCAACCTTGTACTTCCATGCTTTCAGGTATTCAGGGATTGGGACGAGACACGTCCAAGAGGGGTTTCAAGCTGTAGAAATTTGGAGCACCTGAAGGATGAGACAGCACCACCAAACTCCTGGGAGGGACCAGAGAAACTCACCTCCTCAAACACACATTTCAGCAACTCCAACTGCCTTCTCAACAGATCCACCTTCACCTCCAGCTCTTCCTTGTTCAAAAAGATACAGTCTGCATCCTGAAAGAGAGGAGACATGTTCCAGCCCAATCTCGCTGAAAACATTGGAGAAACACACAGAAGACAGAGGCAGCGCCAATAAAACAGAAACATGTTTCAACAAGATTTCAAGAGCAGAAAGGTGTGAGAGGGTGAGTCAAGATGCCCTGGTGTCTCCTAAAGGAAAACAAAACCATTCCAACATGACTTACAGGGATTAGTTTATTTATTACTGAGGACCTAGCTACAAACTCAGAATTGACTAATGAGTATTTAAACATAATTTTTTAATATTGTTCAAATGATTTCTGCTTTTCTGATGTCCAAGTATAAAGGATGTGAAGAGACTGTCAGAAAATAACCAGCATCTTAGACACCGGGTATTCCAGTGTGACCTCTCCCATTCTGTCCCCCTTCCGCAAATACACCCTCCCATTACACGTCAAGAATGTGCTTGGGGTAACAAAAGTATTGCTGTGGCGCTGATGATGTAAGCTTTGAGGATACATTATTTTTACTTTCTACTTGCATTTGCCTCTTTTTCTGACCCTGTGCCTCTTTACAGGCCTCCCTCCTGCTCATTATAACACTTTTGCCAGGCATTTGCTAACAATGCACTGTTTCAGCCAAGCTTTACACCAAATAAACCTATTATAGGTATAATGATTGATGTATTTTGAGCTTCTCACCTTTTTGAGTGCCACAAACTCATTCTCCACAGTTGTACGCCTGTTGATTTCCTCTTCATATCTGTTGGAAAAGGAGAAGAAAAGGGCTGAGCCAAGCAATACTATCATCAGACACACAGACATTAGCCATCAGGTATAAATCACAACCTTCACTTGCTCAGAGACTGCCATCGGGCACTGTAAGATCAGTGTCTGGAGACCATCCCAAGATCAGAAGCTTCTTCATGAACAACATTAACAATGCAAAGAGTTTGCAGGTGGGACAGAATAACGTGACATCCCCAAAGGGGATGCAGCACATGTCTGGGAGATGTTGCCTGAGATGAACCAGAGGAGAAGTGAAATGCCAACAGCTAGAGGAGACCTGAAGGTCCTTACTTGCACTTGAACTCCTCCACCAGCTGGCTTGTGGCACACTCTTCGCTGCTCAGTTTTTGCTTTTCACATAGCAAGCAGTCCAGGCGCTTCCGCAGGTCACAGATGTAATTCTCAAAGTACAGTTCAAGGTTTTTCCCTTTCTTTGGTAGGACGTATTGCTGGAGGAGGCCCCACTTGGTCTCCAGCACTTTGTTCTGCTGCTCCAGGAATCGGACCTGCAGGCCAAAAAATAGCAATTCTTCAAATAAAGAGATGAATGCAGTAACTCAACAACTGGTTTAACTGTCTGCTCTCACTGTGAAACTGCAGGTGTAAGAATAGGATTTTTTGGGAAGTGAGAGGTGATAAACCGCAATGATCATAAAATAATCTGCCCTTATTTAAAAGTCACATGCCTAAATTATTTAGAAAGCTACAAGTCACAGATGTGACTTGTAGATGTCTAAAGGCAGATGTCTAAATCTGCCTTTCTCACCAATGAACAGAAATAAAGCTCCTCTGGATGGTGCCTCTGATGTATTTTAGGATGAGGCTGAGTACCCAGAGGGTGGAACCTGTTTGTCTCTGTTTTTTCTACAAAGGGGTCCTAAGGTGACAGCTCAGACTTAGATACCTGAAGTTTAGGTGCCTGAATCAAGATTAACCTCCTTTGCCCTCAGGAATGTTTTTGGAACAGTCGCTATATTTAAAGACAAAGAGGGGAAAAGGGTCTAATACAGGGCAGAAAGATGAGCCCGTCAGGGCTGTAACTTCTAGCTGAGCTAGAACAAGGATGCAGTGAGAAATCCAGCCTTGAACTGAGGCCATCCGGAGAGGAGACACCTGCAAGGAAGTCCAGTGCTACCGTGGCCACAATACAAACACCATCAAATACTGGGACCGGTATGTGGCTGAAATGAGCCCTTCCCCAATACTGAAGATCTCACTCTGAACCAACATGGCTCTGTGGGACTCTGGACCCTTGCATGGACCCAGGCCAGTGATTCATGGCACGAGGTGGACTGGGGTTTTGGAGGATGTTGGGTGTGTTTTATTTTTCTCAAAGAAGTGCAAGTACAGAGCAGGTTTGCACTCACCTTGTCGATGAAGCAGGCGAATTGGGTGTTGAGGGTCTTGATTTGTTCCTTCTCCTGACAGCGTATTTCATGTTCCAGCGGGTCGACCCCAACACAGAGGGGCTTCAGAAGCCGTTCGTCAATGCAGATACCTTGGATGCCATCAGCCTTGCGATCGGGGTAACCTCTCACAATACTATATCCCCTGGGGCCACAAAGGCCAACCCTTCCTCCAACATTACCGTAGCCTACACCGCCGAAGCCGAACTCTCCAAAACATCCAGTACCGCAGACCCCATTCACGTAGGAAATTCTCCTGTTCCCACCCAGGTTGCAGACACTCCTGCTGCTATAGGCACCAGCTCCGCATCGGACAGGTTGGCAGGCAGAGGCGGCGTAGCTTCGACCACAAATCTCCGAAGCTGAACTGAAACCTCTTCGTCCCAGGACAGATCTCACTGTAGGCGCCTGTCTGCTCATCGTGGCTTATTTGAAGGTGGAATATGAAAGTTTAGGGGAAGCGCTTCTGCAGGAGAGGAACAGAGATCCCGCTGAAGTGACACAGTGATGCTACCCCTTATATACATTTGGGAAGCTGGCCTTGATAGGATCAGGACATTAATTTAAAGTGCTTAAGGGTTTGGTTTGCCTGGCAGCAATAAATGCTCCTCAAAATGCAAAACAGCCCAGCAAATACTAACTACTGAGGAAATAAAAAGGAATCTAAAAGTGCTCTGTTTGCAAGTTGGCTTAGAATATATTACGGTTTGAAGTGTTCCCCTAACTTAGGCTAATTATAGTTTAGCAAACATTTTTGAAGAAACTCTTTGTGATTTGTTTGCAGTGTGTCGTTTGGGGTTTTGTGTCTCATGGGTTTTTGTGTATGATGGCATGTTTTGCAGGCTTGCACTTTGTGGGGGTAATTTCACAATCTCTCCTTTTTTCTCTCACCAGGCTTGTTTTGGGTGCAGAAAAGTAACCAAAAAAAAAAGAAAAAAGAAAGTCAACCATGGAAAAACACCGTGGAAGTCGTGTTGTGATGGATGGATCATTTCTGCGCCTGAAACACTAGCACATTCACTGAGTTACGGGTCTGGATTCACATGCAAGGACTCAAAATGCCCCCCAAAAAACATTCCCATGCAGCATTTCACGCTGACCTTCTCTTACCACATGAAACACCACCAAAAGAGAGCAGGTTGCATCCAGGAACTGAGGCATATTTCAGTTTTCTTACTAGGTTTATGTTCTGTGCAGTCAGTGACATTTTCACTTGAGTAATGCTGCAAATTCTTAACCTGAAGTCCATTTGGCACAGTTAAATCTTTGGCCCTCGCTATCTTGGAGCTTCTACCAAGCTGGATGTTGGAGACCGTTTTGATTCATCTTCTGGTAGTCTCTACAGGGAACAAAGAAGGAACAGTAGCGCATTTCAGCCTGGTGAGATCCACCTCATTCAAGAAACAACAGCTAAGAGTTGGGTGACTTTGCCAGACACATCCTTGACACTCAATGGAGGTACACCTCCTAGAGAGAGGCAACAGCCCCTGGGTCCGTGCTTAGGGGAACTGGGGTGATTCACTCTCCGCAGGCGCTGGTCTTTCTCCATCAACAGAGGAAGTCTTAATGAGTAGATTAGGCTGGACACCAGAGATGGCTTTGACTCACATTGGCAAGATGAATCTCTCTCTCTCTCCTAATCACCAGCCCAAGGAGGTGAGACAGTGAACCTATCTGCCAACTATCTCAGGGCCTTCTCCAAACTGGCATTTGGAAAGTCAAAACAATAGGGCTCTTTCAGCTCTTTGAGAGTAAAGTGTTTGGGAGAAAAAGAGACATTACAGTGCAAACAGCTAAATGCCCTCAGCTCTTCCTAACTGAAGGGCAGCAATGCTTGGAGAAGTCTGCATGTTATACATACAACCTGACGGTATCTAGAGACACCCGGTAGCTGTCTTCCCCCATCCTCATTAACCCCCTCCAAAAACATTTTCCAAGAAGTAGGATCAGGCGGTGCAAATCATAAAAACAGTGCTAAACCGCCTTAAACCATTAAACCTTCTAATACCAAGTTCTTAAAAAGAAGACATGCACACCGAAACCATAGGACGTGACTGCAGCACCGAGATTCACAAGGCTATTAATTGAACGTGTAATTGCAACTTATGTGAGTTTGAGGGGCTGGTGGTATAAATTAGTTGCGTAAACTGACACTTTTGCCCTATACAAATGGGATAATTCAACATATTTACAGCATGACTTTCAGATTACACCTTTGTTTATAGTATTTTAGGCTCACAGTTTTTACTGGGTTGCCAGCACATTTGCCAATATCAGTTAAAACAAATATTAGAGACTTCAAGCTAAAGCTTGTAACTTCCCAGATCCTTTAAGTTCCAAACAAAGATCTATCAGAAGCGAAATGCATATTTGAATCCAAAGAAGAGTACAAAAGCCAATTGTTACGAGCTCTGTACAGGAAGACTGCACCCTGGACCAGAAGTCAGACTGAAGGCTGGTGTGCCACTGCTCCCTTTCTGCACCCCATTATACACGTCGGCTGTGTGGGAGACACCTGGAACGTATCATAGACTGCAATTAAACGTCTGTGAACCAACTGTGCTGCAGCAGCCCCAGTTCCAAAATGCCTCACCAGAGCCACTGGCTTCCTGATAGGTAAGAGATTTTGGGCACAAGTTGCCCAGTATTGGGTAAAATTTCTGTGTTATCCAAATCCCTGTTGTTGCTCCTGAATCCCAGTGAGAAGGCAGTTATGCAGAAGATTCACTTAATGTCTTTTAGGTCTTTCCAGGGAACAATGAGTGTTTTGCCTGTTGGTACCTAAGATCTCAGGAATCAACAATTTGTTATTGTGAGTATGGACATGGGAAATGGGAGAGTACTCTGAAGCAAAAACTGCATCTTTTTGACTCAAAAAAAAAAAGGAGGGCAAGGACTGAAGAAGCAAAAAAGGAAAATATTTTGATGAGGGGTTGAATGAGTCATTCTGACAACTTGCAATCTCTCCCTTTGTCAGCATT
The DNA here is from genome assembly GCF_000699105.1 of Pygoscelis adeliae. Classification (NCBI taxonomy): domain Eukaryota; kingdom Metazoa; phylum Chordata; class Aves; order Sphenisciformes; family Spheniscidae; genus Pygoscelis; species Pygoscelis adeliae. Next base: position 232,282 of record NW_008825556.1, read on the forward strand.
CTTCTCCCTGAATGTGCTGCTGAAAGTGGAATTCATTATAAGAACATGTGAAGTTCACTAATTTGTTTGTTGCCTCTGGAGAAGAATCCGAACTAGCTCTTAAAATATGTTTTATGCGATAGTCTCAAAGAGCCATGCTCCATCTCTGTAATTATCCACAGCCATAGAAAACTCACTGCATTCAGATAAGACAATGGCAATAACCTACCTGTGCTAACAGCATTTGATAGGTGTAAGATGGGGTCATAACATGTATTTTTATATACACAGTTTCATGGACTGTATAGACTCTTGTCCATGTCATCCATGAGATGTTGAAGAACTGATTTGATTAGCGCAGCCTCATTCCCTTGTGTCCTAAAGCCAAAGTTGTCCAAGGGAATTCAACCCAGTAATGTATTTTTTTCCTCTCATTAGCCTACATCTGCTCTATGTTAGAAGTCAAGGCTGGGATTTTCAAAGGATGTTCCTCATAAAATTCATCAAACACTGGGCCTGGGTGCACCTTCCTCCCTACTTCAGCCATCAAACTAGCCATGTATTCTAATTTCATCTTTGAGACTCCATCTATGGCTAATGTAAAGAGATAGGCATCTCCAGACGGTGATTCATCGCATCCTAAAATAGGCAGCTAAGACAGGTGGGAGGAATCCACCTCTGGAGGTACTTACCTCTCTTCTTATTGACTACCAGAGGCAGTCTAGACAACCAGACAACTAGACCAGGCGCCCCACTTCTGGATGGTTAAAGTTAGATGAAATTAGTCCCACCCTTTGGGCGCCAAATTTCTTTAGCACCTTTGAAGTCTTAATGAGAATACACAACATCACATGCTCTCTAGATTTGCTCGGTTCCTGATGTATGCATATATCATATCTACGCGGTGATTAGCGCCTGTAAAGCTGAGGCTTGCAACAAAGCAAAGGATTGTTTTGATCTTTTTCATGTTGATGTCTTCCTCCCACAGAATTGCACGGTGGAAATGAATGTGGGATGTATGGGAATCCAGGCCGCTGAATGGGATGGCATCACACTGCCTGTTAAAGCAAAAAGATTAGGAAAGGGAAAAAAAATATTGCAGCTGTTACTAGGTTACAGCAACTTCCCTGTAAATCTGGAGGGGCTCTTATCCCTTCCAGTTGAAGCTGTTTTCTTGGCCAGAAGAGATTCTCTGAGCCATACCGAAGGAATTGCCCATGGAAGTTGGGTCAGGTCCTCCTGGGAAGCGTATTCAGCCAGCAGGAGATAAGCTCTTCCTTTTGTTATGCTAAAGCCCGAGTGCCCAAGCCCACGTTTGATTTGTGCAGCTTTGTGATGTACTGCTGAATGTCTGATGAAACGCCCGGCTGATTCAGGAAGCGCTGATGTTCAGAGAGGCTGGTCACAGGTTTAAAGTAAAGCACTTGCTAAATTAACTTACCAGATCTGGAAATGATGGCAGGTGGGAGTTTGGAGGTGAGAAAGCAACACTAATTCTCTGTCATTTCCCTGACTTATTCTTCTCTTGCATAAAAAGTGACAGGATCATCCATTTTCAACGGGAGCACCATAACGTTTATGACATACTTAAACCCCTCTTAATGAATATTTATGGCTGCTCAATTGTTCTTTTCTTGTCAAATCTTTCTTGTGGTTTTCTTCATTAAAGATTGTGACTGTTTTCTCTTGTGCTCCTCATATTTGATTGAGAAATAGCTTCCTATCACAGGAGAATTGGGGGGGGGGAGAAAAAGCTCTTCCAGTTCTGAATCACGATAATTGCTTTGGATAGGAAAGACCTTCACTCTGGATTCCCCGTTTTGTAAAACATGTATCTGTCCAACTTGCCTCTATATGGTTCATTTCTTTGTTCTGCTCGTTGGCTTTCATCAGTTTAATCACAAAACACTTCCGTCTTTGTGGTTGATTTATGTTCCTAATTTGTTGGCTTCTTCTTTTAATCTGCTCAAATGTATGATAAAATACCTCCGTTTGATCTGTTTTGAAATCCTAAACTGGTAGTTGTAGGATTTCTAAAATGATGCTGAAAAAAGCAACCAAGCACATTCCTGAGTTTTTTCCCGTAATGACCCTATTGCAGCAGATTTTGAAGAGGTATAAAACGTGTTTTATCGTCACACCTCTGTGGTAGACATGCTATAAAAACGCGAAGAGACTGAGATGACTTCTCTATGAATCTTAAAACACCCATTGACTAGCATCGGGTAGGAGCCAAATTTGGTGCAAATCAGCATAAATAAGCTGACTCTAAAAGGCTTCTATAATTTACACCAACCAAAGACTGGATCTATATGCCACTTTCTGGGCAGCCCTGCCACCTCTGCTTAATTGTTAAGACTTCTAATCAGCAGACATGTCTTGTCCAATTTAGGAGTAGGGCATTTCTGTATTCTTGGGAAATACTAAAAACCAAGTGGCGACACATTCGTTCTCCATGCACTTTATTGGAAAAAGAGCAAAAAGCTTCAAGGTCTTGAGTCATCAAGATAGAAGTGAGGGTGCTGTAATTTATGCATATGTCTGGACACTAAGCAAGGAAGCTAATAGGAGTACAAGCGACGTAATTACTCTTTGCTGACTACAGAAAGTGAAATGTGGTTTTTTGAATTGAGATTTCCTTTATGACTTGCCTGCCTGCATACAGATGACCAAACTGCTCCAAGACAGTGAACAAAGAACATCACTGGAGCCCTGCCCCTCCTCTCCGTGACCCTGAGTGTCTCACCACTACAACTCCGCTGACTTGCATCAGATAGTCTTTGATGAAATGGTGAGTCCTAGAGAGCTCATTTCCAGAAACACTTCCCAGAGCACTCTAGGGAAAGGATTCTGATTTAAATATCACAACTTCTTTCATAGATAGCAAAGGCTTAATCGGGAAAAAGAGAAGGCTGATGGGAAGCAGGAATTGAGTGATAATAAGATAAGTGCCCCAACACAACCACCAGCCCTTTAAAGAAAGAGCAGAAATCAAAAGGAGTATGTTTCAGTGCCCTTTTTTTGATGTGATCCCAGATGGAGTTTCTGTGATGTGGTTTGATGATGCTACAATGTGCTTGTACCCAATATGCCTCTTCCTCGTGTGTCAGGTGGACTTGAGGCTGTTTTTACCACTGAAAGTGGAACAGGGCTTTCATTTTTCTACTTTAGGTCTTACGTCCTGGTTGTCCTGACTCTCACAGCTGAGGTTTAGATCCGGGTGTTCCGGGGTCATGGAGGTCCAGTTGAAATCCTCACCCCTGGCCAACACATCCCTTGTGGGTGAGCAGAGTTTCCCACCCTCTTTGCAGCTCTGCAGCTCTCTCCACACCTCCCTGCAGTCCTACTGCAGAGTCCGCCAGTGCCCAGAGGGGCTGAGCTCTGGCACGAATGGCCCCCACCTCCAGCCCTAAATTCTTCACTCCTAGGGATGCAGTTGGGAGCACTAGGGATATACTGCCTGCCTACCGAGCTGGCAACACTTCTGGAGGGGAAATCCTCTGTGGCAGGCACCAGCGTCTTTGGGTAGGGATGCTCTCCCCGTGCTACAGGAGGACCTGCATCTTCTGGACTGTCCAGCAGATCCACATCCCAGGTCGGCTTCACAGCCAGAGATGGTGTTGCAAGGGGTGGTGATCACTGCCATGGGAAAACACAAGCTGAATCACTCATGGGGAGGACGCAGCCTTCCTCCTCCCCCTGCAAACCAGAACCAGATTGTTTAATGTTGTAAGGAAAATAGCTTACTTACTCTCACAGGGCTCCCAAGGCGTATCCTGAAGCAGAAGAAGGTCACAAGGTTATGAGTAACTAGCATTTCTAGCATTTTCCAGCCTACTTTGTTGAAGAGTCCCAAGGACTGAACACTGCCCACACATGGTTGTAGTGGTACCCACCCGCTCTCTTCACCCTCCAGTAGAGTCTTGTATGTTGCGATCTCAACATCCAGGGCCAGTTTGACATTCAGCAGCTCCTGGTAATCCCGCAGCATGCAAGCCAGCTCATCCTTGGCCTTCTGGAGGGCATTCTGCAGCTCAACGTGCTTCTCACGGGCATCTTTCAGGGCACAGTCCCCACGCTGCTCAACATCACAAATGGAGGTTTGCAGGCAGGAGACCTGTCAGGGGAGACACAAGAAGTCCTTATTGTTCCTGTCCTCTTTCTTGCCATACTCAAAGAGAAATTTTCACTTCTTTTGACAGTCCCAAACTGGGAAATATTGAGGTTGGTTTTAGGAAAGCCAAATGTTTCCAAAATCAAATATCAATTCTGAAGTACTACAGAAAGGCTGGACATGGCCCTGTACTGCCAGACTGTGTTTAAGCCTTGTTTGGAGGATACCAATACTTTGTTCTAATTGGAACTAATAATTAAGGTTTTCCATTACTTCCCGTTATAAACTATATAATGAATTAGATGGTGTGAAAATTATACCAGTTTCTATGGGTGCTGAATTACTGGTGAGTCATAATTCTACCCTACTTCTTGGATCCTTTGAACCTGTGTCAGAAGCATTGTCTCCTGCCAGAATTCTTGCTGGAGCAATTGTAGCAATTTTCCAAGTGGCTGTAGCTAATCCAACGATCTAATTTGGCACAATTAATTCTTTGCAATAATCAAAATAAGCCAGCCAATTCTGCTGCTCCAGATGCTGTACCTGCGTTCAGAAAGCAAAGCCACCTTCTTCCGGCAGATGCTTAGATGCATTGTATGGGGACCAGACAAATGTGGGGGGAACAAGGCATCTTCTCTTCTGAGTCAATGCTCCAGGGGCTCATTGTGGTTTGAAGGGGATGAGAGGACAAAAGGGAGGCATTACGATCTTCATAATCGTACAATCCTAGAGCAAACTGGACATGGGCATGCTGCTCTCCCATTCTCCAAGGAAGCCCTAGACAGCACAGCCTTTGTGGCAGGTACAGAAACCATGGAATATTTAAATAGATCTGCATATCAATTGGCTGATAGTGGAAACCATCATTTATCAATAGGAGACGATGCAACTTTACAAGGTCCAGCTGCACAGAGAGAAGTCAACAGTGCAGAAGCTCAGTAAGATAATTTGGGGGAACAGCTCCCTTCTACTATTAATAATAAAAACAGATGCAGCTTATCAAAGCACATAAGCACATAAGCCAGATTAAAATAACTTTATCAGCTAGATCTGCACTTGCAGCTCATGGCACTGGAGTCATGCATGCTAAAACCAGCACAACACTCATGTAATATGATGAGAGAAGGAGAGGAATCAAAGACCTGAGCACAAAAAGGTTTCCTTCACACTTAAGACTCATCATTCCTTTAAGTCTTGTCTGAGCTCTCACCTTGTCAATCAAAGAGGCAAACTGATTATTGAGGCTCTTCATCTGCTCTCTCTCCTGTTTTCAGATGTGCTGGATTTCAGGGTCAATCTTCACATCAAGAGGCTGCAGCAGGCTCTCATTGACATGCACTGCACGAATACCTTCACTTTTGCAGCTCCTGCTGTGGAAGCCTAACCCATGACTCCCACCTTCACTGTTGGCATGGATGGCCCTGCACCCCCAGCCTCCACAGACCCCCTGTGCGAGGCTTCGGCCAGAAGAAATCCATTTACACCCATCTGTGTTTTGGAGGCTTTGGCTGCTGTGGCTCCAGGCTCCATAACCTCTGCCAAATAGCACAGCAGAGGGGAAGGTGCTCCTTCAGCAGCGGCTCATGCCACTCACAGCAGAAGATGATGAGAAGAACTTTCTCCCATGAAAAGAACTTCCAGCTGACAGCTGCTGGCTCATGCTGGCAGACGTGATGGAGGAGAGGATGCTGGAGGACAGCAGAGCATGCAACTCAAAAAGGGGCCCCTCCGACACCCCTGAGCGCCTCCTTTATACATATCTCAGAAGTGGGGCTTGGTTGAGGCAGGTGAATAATTTGGGGTTTTCTTGGGGTTTGCCTTGCCTGGCAGCAATTCATAGGTTTAAATATGCAAAACAATGCATAACACTGAGCATTTGTGAAATCCTACTGAATTTTACTGTTTTAAAATCGCTTTGTTTGCGTACTCAGCTTGGAGGATCCCATGGGCTGGGTTTTGTGAGGATTCTTCTTTTGTTTCAGTTTGTCCTCCTTCCTTACATTAATTACAGTTTAGCAAATGTCCTTAAGAGTATCTTCCTCTGTCAAGGACAATCTGTAAAGGAATGTTCTGTTGAACAGCAAATTATAAGTGATTTTTTTCAGTATCTGTTCTTTTCGTAGTCACTCCCTTCACAAAGGACAGTATGAGTCCATGAGGCACAGCCAAAGGCATCCCAGTGCTTGGAAGCTGGGAACCATAGCGTGGACCGGACACGCAACTTTCCTTGCTGTGCTACAAGAGTGCAAAATACTTCTTTTTTACAAATAGCCCTCCACACACCATCCTCAGTTAAAGACCATAACTGACTGGGCAGGACTCATCTCCTCTAACTTTTGATGCTAGGTCTGTGCTGAGAGACTTACATGTCTGAGATATTGCTCCCCAGAGAGCCTTCCTTGTCTTTGTTGAGTCCAAGAAAGTCTAAAGTGACCAGCTCAGACTCGGATGCCCAACTTTTAGAAGAATAAATGAGCGTGGCTGTATCTTCTCGTTAAGTTTCCAGCTCTGATTACGTAGAACATTGAAAAATGAGACTCGCATGGAGAAGACAATAAATAGCCTAGAAAATAGGAAGCTCAGCCACAAGGCTGTTAACTGGACGCTTGTTAATCATTTAATTGGAAACAGTGGCAGGCTTGGCCTTGGTGGGCAGACTATGAATGCATCAGCGACCAGTATCTTGCAAAAATACCTTAATAACACAGCTGCTGTATGGCTACTCTCTGTTACTGTCCTTTTTTTTTGAGTTTGTAATTAAAACCCTTGGGATACCTCAAGGCAAATAAAAAAGATCCATTAGAGTTGCTTGACAGACGGGGAAGAAAAGGCTGATAAGTTTAATATATTTGCTGGGAGCCTCACAATACCTCAGAGATGGAGCCAAGATTACACCTCTGTCCTTGTGGCTTCTTGCCAAACCTCTTCAAAACAGAAAGGTGAAGAGTTTCATTTCAGATGATTTGAAAGAAATGGTTTTCCCCTGCTATTGTGCCATACTAATCCTCAACTTTTTCAATAGGCTCAAACCTTGGTCAGGTTTTTTTGGCAATTTGGCAAATTCCCAAGAAATTTGATAGTATTTCACTTGCTCATTTCTTTCCTTGCTTTTGCGGGGATTTTTTTCTTTTTTCTTTCTGCTGGGCTCATTGGCGGGCTTTTTCACCACCTTTCGCAAGAAGGCTGACGAAAAACAAAACTGGCTACGAGAAACCTTGCTGGTATTCTGTCTCCAAGAGCGGCTGATGCCAAAGGTTTTCTTGTACCTCATTATTTGCAAATGTTCTGCACTGGAACAGCCTGCCCTTAGCCAAGCAAGAGAGATAATTGATGGTATGAAGTAGCTGGAAAGACAACTAGCTTAATTGCAGG
>NW_008825556.1:239833-257118 GCF_000699105.1 Pygoscelis adeliae
TCCTGGGTGTCTCACTTGGCTGCTTAAATACAGGCAGAGTCCATGGCAATCCCAGCTGGAAGAGCAGGATTGGAGCCCAGGAGGAGGGCACTTGGCCTGGAGCTGCTCTGACTCGGTCTTCATTTTGTCTCTCCTTGGTCTCCCACTGAACCCCCCTGCTGCATCTGCATGGCCCCGATGATGAGGTGCCATGATGCTTGGTGGTCCTCCTGCACCTTCTGAGCAGGGGTGGGTGATCTCACGGCACCCTGCCTGGCCCTGCTGCTAGCAAGGAGAGTTTGACTCCTTTCAGGCGACAAAGAGTTAGCTCAGAGTTTTTGTTTCCTTGCTGTGGTTAGAGCCTACAGGGTCATGGACGGTTTCAAAAGTTTTCCTCCCATAGATACACTTTGATAAGCAAAACTTCTGAACTTGGGTTTTCACACTCCCAGACATAGTGAAAGGTTCATCCATCCGGATCAGCCTCACCTCTGACTCTGAGTCTGGATGTTCCCTGATGACTCTGAGTCCCCAAAAGGCAGATGATGCCACCTGATGCAACCCTTGGGCTCTTCTCAACTGCCCAGCTCGGGCTGTAGTTTAGAGGACCACAAGGTCAGCTCTGCCTTCCTCTCCCAACTTCATCTCGTCCCACCCAACTTGCTGCAGGAGACAAAGGTTTTGTGTGTCATTTGACAGCGGAGAGTCTCCAGGTTTAAAATACACGCGATCTTCTCCACTTGCTTCCATCCAGTTGATGGAACTCAGTGTATTCATGTCAGAGCAACTGTGTTTGCTGCAGCTCCCTTTCAGGAGAGGGAGGGGTGGGTGTGTGTATGTGGGCACCAGGGGAGTAGCTCCCAGGGTAATCACAGCTCATTAATTTACTTCTAATCACCAGGAATTTTGGAAAGAGGCCAAGCAATGAAGATAAGAGGCCCACAATTTTCGTGGTGCTACAATGTAGCCCTGACTAATTTCACAGCTTTTTGCCAAAGTACATCAGGAGGGAACTTCTTGTTCTGGCCACGTCTGTACAGCGAAGAGGGCTCAAGCCCAAAACTCCATCAGTCAAAGAGAGAGAGGGAGAGACGGCGCAAAGACCAGTTCTACACCACTTTTTTCTCCCACTAGGTGGTGGTATCTAATGCATCTTGAGCCTCCCCGTCCACCTGGCTTCTTGGTTGGGATCTTGGTGGTGACATGAGCCCGTTCACAGGTACCTCAACACTCAGAAACCTCTCAGGATACCACTAGCAAGAGCTAGCTCACAGCTGTAGAAGGCAATAGTTAGAAGCCAGGACAGCATGGGACCAACAAGGTCCTTGGTCCTTGCGAGACGGTGAGGTGTCATATGGATTTGTACTCTGAGGCTGACTATGAGCCTGGGATGTTTGTAAAATATGCGTGCATGCAGTAATGCACCTCTGGCAGAAAAACAACACTGAGAGGGTTACCACCAGCTTTAAGGACAACTGACCTACTGTCATCTTCTTCACCACCTCGGTGTCCTCGCCTCCTACCTGAAATCTTGCTCATCATGTCAATGAGCCTCTTGGAGACTCAAGCTGTGCCTAGGCACAGGGTGTCAGTAGAAACCTTCTTTCCGTGTTACATCCTGAGCATGTTTACAGTGTTGTGATGACTGATAATGCATGCCCCAAGACATTAACTGACATTAATTGGAAGGCCCCATCTTATGATCATCTTCTTCTTCTCATGACTTCAGCTCAGCCCCTGAACCTCAAAAATCAAAATGTCTCTGGGCACAGCCTTACGCAGTCTATCTTGCAGCATTTTCGATCAAAAATGCATGGGCAATATCTAATTGACATATGCAACTTAGCGTTGAGTCAATGAAAAATCAGCAGTGGACATGTCCTGATACACATTGACATTGCACCTCTTTTAGCCACTTTCCACAATTTGCATGCGCTGTGGTGGTGGAAAGAAAATCATCCCAGCTGAAATCTGTATGGTTCAAAGGCCTGAAACTCAGCCTTGGTCTTAACAGAACCAAATACACAAGCTCCTTCCAGATACTGGCCGGAAGGAAAGGAACCGGCAATAATTAAGCATTTAAAAAATATTGTATTTTTAGACAACTGAAATCCTGGATGAGATTTTTCACTCCTATTTAAACAGGGATAATTTTATATGGCAGGAGGTGCCAGAACACTCATCTCCAGAAACTGGAGATATCATTATAGCTTAGCTGACAAGCAGAACAGGTTTTGATATACCCTTCCAAACCATTCCTCCACTAAATTAGCCCAGCACTTAAGGCTATGTACTAGCATTGGGTAAACAGTACTTAAAACAACTTAGTGGAAATGCTGATCAAGCCCCTTGTACGAGTTGGGGGTTAGCAATCTCTTTTCTAAGCTGGTCTCCCAGGCTCCTGTTATAGTCAACCGAAACAGACGGTTTGTCTCATCTCCAGCGGGCGATGCATCCCGTACTAAGGTAGCTGCACAAATTAGGTCTTTTGAATTGCCTCCAGAAGTGCCTGTTTCTGTCCATCGTCTTTACCTCCTCCCTTTTCAACCTTTCACTCTACAAAACAGATCAGTAAAAAGCCCACAGGCCTGACCACAGTGTTCATATTAATTCTTTATTTCTTCTGGTTAGAGATGAGAAGCTCTAGGCACCCTGTCTGCATAATTTAACAGTGAAACTAAAGCCCAACAATAGCTGGTAGTTTGCAGCATTACCTTTCACAGCTTCCACTTTTTATTGGAAGAGGGAAGGCTTTGTCTTGATTGAAAAGTCTTACCTAATCTCTTAGATAAAAGATGGGGTTGTGATGATGCAGTTTATTTATCACTTGGATCCTGAAGAACTGAACTGTTCCAGTGAATGATGTAGAAGCAGCCATTAACAGAGCGAATGGACTGTCTCGGCTGTTGGAGGGTAGCTCTACATGGCATTTTGCAAGCCAGGGTGGACTCACACCACCCACACGCTGAACCCGTGGGATGCGAGCCAGTGCAGATGAAAACACGGGCTTATCTCAGCAGGGTTTGCTAACACAATCTCCAGATTTCACTACCACAGCTGACTGCTTCACAGCTTGTGTAGGGCCTTCTGCAGTTGATGAGAGCAGCGATAACCTAGTTTTGACTGAAATAGAGCGTCTAGACCTCCCCACATGCAGAGTACTCATAACTGCTTCCAGACTATGCTATAAAGGTTTGATTTAGCCCTTTGTGGCTCCCCATCAACCTTCTCTAGTCGTTTTCATGGCTCTACAGCCATTTGCAAATGGGTCGCCACAGTGGATTTCCCACCAAGCTGAGTATCTCGCTCCCCGCTGGCTGCCATCCCCAGGACTCTTCTCAGTTGCATTTCTTTGAAAAATGGTTAAGAGGATCCTGCCTTCCCTCCGACTGGGGAAGAGACATGAAATATTCTTGATGGGATTGTGACACTCCAGTTATCTGAGTGGAGTGTTGCTAAATTAAGGTGACACAGAAATTAAGATGACACAGGCATTGAGCTTCTTGAACAAACTCCCGGTAATCTCAGCTGCTCTGCTCTTCATTAGAACTTATGATTGGACTTCAAGGAGGTTCTGTGAGAAATTTGGAAAACACCTTGCTTCTTCTGCATGGAAGTGATCATTGAATAAGATGTTGGCCAAAAAAGGATTACTTGAGTGCCTACCATCCAACTTTGATTTGGGACCCCAGGGGGAAAAATGGGACTAGAAGCAAGATAAGGAGACATTGTTGTTCATAGACTTTCTGCTCCTTTCTTTATCTGCAACTGCAATGCTAACAAAATCTACATGGACGATTCAGTCTGCCCCCAGGTTATTTAACAAGTGACTCCTGGAGGGAATGATGGAACTGAGATGTACCCCCGTGTCCTGGCTGACTGGCTAAATTAGGCCAATAGGACTTGTCCCCAAAACCCATTTTCACAGCAGATGTTCAGCACTGTTGTGCCCCCCCAACAGACATTCTTTTTTAAACAGCTTCTTCCACTTTTTCACTAATTTTTCTTGAAGTTGGATCAGATCTCTATAAACTGGTTTATATATTTAAAGAGTTCTTTCAAAAATCTCATCATACATGTCAGAGTCGTGCCCTCCCACAGACCGATACACACACAACAGACACAGGGTTTCAAGCTTTTAGTTGCCAAAGACAGAGGTTCCAAACAGCCTGAGTTGAAGTGCTCAGAGAAAGCCTAAGGAAACAATAGCAACCATCACAATATTGTCATAAAACACTGCGTGGTTGGACAATTCAGGAGATGGCCGTGCAGGGAGAAGACAGCTCGAGATTATGTGCGACCCCTTCAGACTAGCAGTGGACTCAGTGGTGGGCAGGAAAGCCACCCCTGCCTCCGATAGCGAAGGGAATACCTTCTTCCCATTCCACTGGCGGATTTTTGTGTGCAAATATTACTTGTGGGAAGCATCTCCGGAAGAACCTGAGCCACCTCCATCGGCAGACCTGTAACCCTGCCTTCAAAGAGACCACCCTCCCTCAGAGCTGCATTCCCCAGTCCCATCTCCAGGGCTGTACCTCCCACCTCCACGGCCCCCTCCAGAGCTAGCCCCACCTCCAGACCCATACCCTCCACTACCAGAACTGCAGATACCACTATACCTCGATCCCCCACCTCCAGAGACAGGGCTTCCACCACCTCCAGAATTAGACCCTCTCCTGCCAGAGCTGCTGCCACCGCCAGGGCTCAGCCCTCCACTCTCGGGACTGCATCTGCCACTCCCAGAGCTGGATCCCCATCCTCCAGAGCTGTGGCCACCACACGAGATGGAGCCTCCACTGCCTGAGCTTCCTCCTCCCCCATACCCTGAGCCACCTCCCCCTCCGCCACAGATGGACCCACCATGGCCAGAGCTCGATCCCCATCCTCCAGAGCTGTGGCCACCACAAGACATGGAGCCTCCACTGCCTGAGCTTCCTCCGCCTCCATACCCTGAGCCACCTCCACCACAGATGGACCCACCATGGCCAGAGCTCGATCCCCCATGACCTGAGCTTCCTCCTCCTCCACCTCCAGAGCTGCACCCTCTCCTGCCACAGCTGCTGCCACCGCCAGACATGGAGCCTCCACTGCCTGAGCTTCCTCCTCCCCCATACCCTGAGCCACCTCCTCCACCGCCACAGATGGACCCACCATGGCCAGAGCTCGATCCCCATCCTCCAGAGCTGTGGCCACCACAAGACATGGAGCCTCCACTGCCTGAGCTTCCTCCTCCCCCATACCCTGAGCCACCTCCCCCTCCGCCACAGATGGACCCACCATGGCCAGAGCTCGATCCTCCATGACCTGAGCTTCCTCCTCCTCCACCTCCAGAGCTGCACCCTCTCCTGCCACAGCTGCTGCCACCGCCAGACATGGAGCCTCCACTGCCTGAGCTTCCTCCGCCTCCATACCCTGAGCCACCTCCTCCTCCGCCACAGATGGACCCACCATGGCCAGAGCTCGATCCTCCATGACCTGAGCTTCCTCCTCCTCCACCTCCAGAGCTGCACCCTCTCCTGCCACAGCTGCTGCCACCGCCAGACATGGAGCCTCCACTGCCTGAGCTTCCTCCGCCTCCATACCCTGAGCCACCTCCGCCACAGATGGACCCACCATGGCCAGAGCTCGATCCCCCTCCTCCAGACCTGTGGCCACCCCACGAGATGGAGCCTCCACTACCTGAGCTTCCTCCTCCTCCATAGCCTGAGCCACCTCCGCCACAGATGGACCCACCATGGCCAGAGCTCGATCCTCCATGACCTGAGCTTCCTCCTCCTCCACCTCCAGAGCTGCACCCTCTCCTGCCACAGCTGCTGCCACCGCCAGACATGGAGCCTCCACTGCCTGAGCTTCCTCCTCCCCCATACCCTGAGCCACCTCCCCCTCCGCCACAGATGGACCCACCATGGCCAGAGCTCGATCCCCCATGACCTGAGCTTCCTCCTCCTCCACCTCCAGAGCTGCACCCTCTCCTGCCACAGCTGCTGCCACCGCCAGACATGGAGCCTCCACTGCCTGAGCTTCCTCCTCCTCCATACCCTGAGCCACCCCCGCCACAGAGGGACCCACCATGGCCAGAGCTCGATCCCCCTCCTCCAGACCTGTGGCCACCCCACGAGATGGAGCCTCCCCTGCCTGAGCTTCCTCCTCCTCCATACCCTGAGCCACCTCCACCACAGATGGACCCACCATGGCCAGAGCTCGATCCCCCTCCTCCAGACCTGTGGCCACCCCACGAGATGGAGCCTCCACTACCTGAGCTTCCTCCTCCTCCATACCCTGAGCCACCTCCGCCACAGATGGACCCACCATGGCCAGAGCTCGATCCTCCATGACCTGAGCTTCCTCCTCCTCCACCTCCAGAGCTGCACCCTCTCCTGCCACAGCTGCTGCCACCGCCAGACATGGAGCCTCCACTGCCTGAGCTTCCTCCTCCCCCATACCCTGAGCCACCTCCCCCTCCGCCACAGATGGACCCACCATGGCCAGAGCTCGATCCCCATCCTCCAGAGCTGTGGCCACCACACGAGATGGAGCCTCCACTGCCTGAGCTTCCTCCTCCTCCATAGCCTGAGCCACCTCCTCCTCCGCCACAGATGGACCCACCATGGCCAGAGCTCGATCCTCCATGACCTGAGCTTCCTCCTCCTCCACCTCCAGAGATGGACCCTCTCCTGCCACAGCTGCTGCCACCGCCAGACATGGAGCCTCCACTGCCTGAGCTTCCTCCTCCTCCATACCCTGAGCCACCTCCTCCTCCGCCACAGATGGACCCACCATGGCCAGAGCTCGATCCTCCATGACCTGAGCTTCCTCCTCCTCCACCTCCAGAGATGGACCCTCTCCTGCCACAGCTGCTGCCACCGCCAGACATGGAGCCTCCACTGCCTGAGCTTCCTCCTCCTCCATACCCTGAGCCACCTCCTCCTCCGCCACAGATGGACCCACCATGGCCAGAGCTCGATCCTCCATGACCTGAGCTTCCTCCTCCTCCACCTCCAGAGATGGACCCTCTCCTGCCACAGCTGCTGCCACCGCCAGACATGGAGCCTCCACTGCCTGAGCTTCCTCCTCCTCCATACCCTGAGCCACCTCCTCCTCCGCCACAGATGGACCCACCATGGCCAGAGCTCGATCCTCCATGACCTGAGCTTCCTCCTCCTCCACCTCCAGAGATGGACCCTCTCCTGCCACAGCTGCTGCCACCGCCAGACATGGAGCCTCCACTGCCTGAGCTTCCTCCTCCTCCATACCCTGAGCCACCTCCTCCTCCGCCACAGATGGACCCACCATGGCCAGAGCTCGATCCTCCATGACCTGAGCTTCCTCCTCCTCCACCTCCAGAGATGGACCCTCTCCTGCCACAGCTGCTGCCACCGCCAGACATGGAGCCTCCACTGCCTGAGCTTCCTCCTCCTCCATACCCTGAGCCACCTCCTCCTCCGCCACAGATGGACCCACCATGGCCAGAGCTCGATCCTCCATGACCTGAGCTTCCTCCTCCTCCACCTCCAGAGATGGACCCTCTCCTGCCACAGCTGCTGCCACCGCCAGACATGGAGCCTCCACTGCCTGAGCTTCCTCCTCCTCCATACCCTGAGCCACCTCCTCCTCCGCCACAGATGGACCCACCATGGCCAGAGCTCGATCCTCCATGACCTGAGCTTCCTCCTCCTCCACCTCCAGAGATGGACCCTCTCCTGCCACAGCTGCTGCCACCGCCAGACATGGAGCCTCCACTGCCTGAGCTTCCTCCTCCTCCATACCCTGAGCCACCTCCTCCTCCGCCACAGATGGACCCACCATGGCCAGAGCTCGATCCTCCATGACCTGAGCTTCCTCCTCCTCCACCTCCAGAGATGGACCCTCTCCTGCCACAGCTGCTGCCACCGCCAGACATGGAGCCTCCACTGCCTGAGCTTCCTCCTCCTCCATACCCTGAGCCACCTCCTCCTCCGCCACAGATGGACCCACCATGGCCAGAGCTCGATCCTCCATGACCTGAGCTTCCTCCTCCTCCACCTCCAGAGATGGACCCTCTCCTGCCACAGCTGCTGCCACCGCCAGACATGGAGCCTCCACTGCCTGAGCTTCCTCCTCCTCCATACCCTGAGCCACCTCCTCCTCCGCCACAGATGGACCCACCATGGCCAGAGCTCGATCCTCCATGACCTGAGCTTCCTCCTCCTCCACCTCCAGAGATGGACCCTCTCCTGCCACAGCTGCTGCCACCGCCAGACATGGAGCCTCCACTGCCTGAGCTTCCTCCTCCTCCATACCCTGAGCCACCTCCTCCTCCGCCACAGATGGACCCACCATGGCCAGAGCTCGATCCTCCATGACCTGAGCTTCCTCCTCCTCCACCTCCAGAGATGGACCCTCTCCTGCCACAGCTGCTGCCACCGCCAGACATGGAGCCTCCACTGCCTGAGCTTCCTCCTCCTCCATACCCTGAGCCACCTCCTCCTCCGCCACAGATGGACCCACCATGGCCAGAGCTCGATCCTCCATGACCTGAGCTTCCTCCTCCTCCACCTCCAGAGATGGACCCTCTCCTGCCACAGCTGCTGCCACCGCCAGACATGGAGCCTCCACTGCCTGAGCTTCCTCCTCCTCCATACCCTGAGCCACCTCCTCCTCCGCCACAGATGGACCCACCATGGCCAGAGCTCGATCCTCCATGACCTGAGCTTCCTCCTCCTCCACCTCCAGAGATGGACCCTCTCCTGCCACAGCTGCTGCCACCGCCAGACATGGAGCCTCCACTGCCTGAGCTTCCTCCTCCTCCATACCCTGAGCCACCTCCTCCTCCGCCACAGATGGACCCACCATGGCCAGAGCTCGATCCTCCATGACCTGAGCTTCCTCCTCCTCCACCTCCAGAGATGGACCCTCTCCTGCCACAGCTGCTGCCACCGCCAGACATGGAGCCTCCACTGCCTGAGCTTCCTCCTCCTCCATACCCTGAGCCACCTCCTCCTCCGCCACAGATGGACCCACCATGGCCAGAGCTCGATCCTCCATGACCTGAGCTTCCTCCTCCTCCACCTCCAGAGATGGACCCTCTCCTGCCACAGCTGCTGCCACCGCCAGACATGGAGCCTCCACTGCCTGAGCTTCCTCCTCCTCCATACCCTGAGCCACCTCCTCCTCCGCCACAGATGGACCCACCATGGCCAGAGCTCGATCCTCCATGACCTGAGCTTCCTCCTCCTCCACCTCCAGAGATGGACCCTCTCCTGCCACAGCTGCTGCCACCGCCAGACATGGAGCCTCCACTGCCTGAGCTTCCTCCTCCTCCATACCCTGAGCCACCTCCTCCTCCGCCACAGATGGACCCACCATGGCCAGAGCTCGATCCTCCATGACCTGAGCTTCCTCCTCCTCCACCTCCAGAGATGGACCCTCTCCTGCCACAGCTGCTGCCACCGCCAGACATGGAGCCTCCACTGCCTGAGCTTCCTCCTCCTCCATACCCTGAGCCACCTCCTCCTCCGCCACAGATGGACCCACCATGGCCAGAGCTCGATCCTCCATGACCTGAGCTTCCTCCTCCTCCACCTCCAGAGATGGACCCTCTCCTGCCACAGCTGCTGCCACCGCCAGACATGGAGCCTCCACTGCCTGAGCTTCCTCCTCCTCCATACCCTGAGCCACCTCCTCCTCCGCCACAGATGGACCCACCATGGCCAGAGCTCGATCCTCCATGACCTGAGCTTCCTCCTCCTCCACCTCCAGAGATGGACCCTCTCCTGCCACAGCTGCTGCCACCGCCAGACATGGAGCCTCCACTGCCTGAGCTTCCTCCTCCTCCATACCCTGAGCCACCTCCTCCTCCGCCACAGATGGACCCACCATGGCCAGAGCTCGATCCTCCATGACCTGAGCTTCCTCCTCCTCCACCTCCAGAGATGGACCCTCTCCTGCCACAGCTGCTGCCACCGCCAGACATGGAGCCTCCACTGCCTGAGCTTCCTCCTCCTCCATACCCTGAGCCACCTCCTCCTCCGCCACAGATGGACCCACCATGGCCAGAGCTCGATCCTCCATGACCTGAGCTTCCTCCTCCTCCACCTCCAGAGATGGACCCTCTCCTGCCACAGCTGCTGCCACCGCCAGACATGGAGCCTCCACTGCCTGAGCTTCCTCCTCCTCCATACCCTGAGCCACCTCCTCCTCCGCCACAGATGGACCCACCATGGCCAGAGCTCGATCCTCCATGACCTGAGCTTCCTCCTCCTCCACCTCCAGAGATGGACCCTCTCCTGCCACAGCTGCTGCCACCGCCAGACATGGAGCCTCCACTGCCTGAGCTTCCTCCTCCTCCATACCCTGAGCCACCTCCTCCTCCGCCACAGATGGACCCACCATGGCCAGAGCTCGATCCTCCATGACCTGAGCTTCCTCCTCCTCCACCTCCAGAGATGGACCCTCTCCTGCCACAGCTGCTGCCACCGCCAGACATGGAGCCTCCACTGCCTGAGCTTCCTCCTCCTCCATACCCTGAGCCACCTCCTCCTCCGCCACAGATGGACCCACCATGGCCAGAGCTCGATCCTCCATGACCTGAGCTTCCTCCTCCTCCACCTCCAGAGATGGACCCTCTCCTGCCACAGCTGCTGCCACCGCCAGACATGGAGCCTCCACTGCCTGAGCTTCCTCCTCCTCCATACCCTGAGCCACCTCCTCCTCCGCCACAGATGGACCCACCATGGCCAGAGCTCGATCCTCCATGACCTGAGCTTCCTCCTCCTCCACCTCCAGAGATGGACCCTCTCCTGCCACAGCTGCTGCCACCGCCAGACATGGAGCCTCCACTGCCTGAGCTTCCTCCTCCTCCATACCCTGAGCCACCTCCTCCTCCGCCACAGATGGACCCACCATGGCCAGAGCTCGATCCTCCATGACCTGAGCTTCCTCCTCCTCCACCTCCAGAGATGGACCCTCTCCTGCCACAGCTGCTGCCACCGCCAGACATGGAGCCTCCACTGCCTGAGCTTCCTCCTCCTCCATACCCTGAGCCACCTCCTCCTCCGCCACAGATGGACCCACCATGGCCAGAGCTCGATCCTCCATGACCTGAGCTTCCTCCTCCTCCACCTCCAGAGATGGACCCTCTCCTGCCACAGCTGCTGCCACCGCCAGACATGGAGCCTCCACTGCCTGAGCTTCCTCCTCCTCCATACCCTGAGCCACCTCCTCCTCCGCCACAGATGGACCCACCATGGCCAGAGCTCGATCCTCCATGACCTGAGCTTCCTCCTCCTCCACCTCCAGAGATGGACCCTCTCCTGCCACAGCTGCTGCCACCGCCAGACATGGAGCCTCCACTGCCTGAGCTTCCTCCTCCTCCATACCCTGAGCCACCTCCTCCTCCGCCACAGATGGACCCACCATGGCCAGAGCTCGATCCTCCATGACCTGAGCTTCCTCCTCCTCCACCTCCAGAGATGGACCCTCTCCTGCCACAGCTGCTGCCACCGCCAGACATGGAGCCTCCACTGCCTGAGCTTCCTCCTCCTCCATACCCTGAGCCACCTCCTCCTCCGCCACAGATGGACCCACCATGGCCAGAGCTCGATCCTCCATGACCTGAGCTTCCTCCTCCTCCACCTCCAGAGATGGACCCTCTCCTGCCACAGCTGCTGCCACCGCCAGACATGGAGCCTCCACTGCCTGAGCTTCCTCCTCCTCCATACCCTGAGCCACCTCCTCCTCCGCCACAGATGGACCCACCATGGCCAGAGCTCGATCCTCCATGACCTGAGCTTCCTCCTCCTCCACCTCCAGAGATGGACCCTCTCCTGCCACAGCTGCTGCCACCGCCAGACATGGAGCCTCCACTGCCTGAGCTTCCTCCTCCTCCATACCCTGAGCCACCTCCTCCTCCGCCACAGATGGACCCACCATGGCCAGAGCTCGATCCTCCATGACCTGAGCTTCCTCCTCCTCCACCTCCAGAGATGGACCCTCTCCTGCCACAGCTGCTGCCACCGCCAGACATGGAGCCTCCACTGCCTGAGCTTCCTCCTCCTCCATACCCTGAGCCACCTCCTCCTCCGCCACAGATGGACCCACCATGGCCAGAGCTCGATCCTCCATGACCTGAGCTTCCTCCTCCTCCACCTCCAGAGATGGACCCTCTCCTGCCACAGCTGCTGCCACCGCCAGACATGGAGCCTCCACTGCCTGAGCTTCCTCCTCCTCCATACCCTGAGCCACCTCCTCCTCCGCCACAGATGGACCCACCATGGCCAGAGCTCGATCCTCCATGACCTGAGCTTCCTCCTCCTCCACCTCCAGAGATGGACCCTCTCCTGCCACAGCTGCTGCCACCGCCAGACATGGAGCCTCCACTGCCTGAGCTTCCTCCTCCTCCATACCCTGAGCCACCTCCTCCTCCGCCACAGATGGACCCACCATGGCCAGAGCTCGATCCTCCATGACCTGAGCTTCCTCCTCCTCCACCTCCAGAGATGGACCCTCTCCTGCCACAGCTGCTGCCACCGCCAGACATGGAGCCTCCACTGCCTGAGCTTCCTCCTCCTCCATACCCTGAGCCACCTCCTCCTCCGCCACAGATGGACCCACCATGGCCAGAGCTCGATCCTCCATGACCTGAGCTTCCTCCTCCTCCACCTCCAGAGATGGACCCTCTCCTGCCACAGCTGCTGCCACCGCCAGACATGGAGCCTCCACTGCCTGAGCTTCCTCCTCCTCCATAGCCTGAGCCACCTCCGCCACAGATGGACCCACCATGGCCAGAGCTCGATCCTCCATGACCTGAGCTTCCTCCTCCTCCACCTCCAGAGATGGACCCTCTCCTGCCACAGCTGCTGCCACCGCCAGACATGGAGCCTCCACTGCCTGAGCTTCCTCCTCCTCCATACCCTGAGCCACCTCCTCCTCCGCCACAGATGGACCCACCATGGCCAGAGCTCGATCCTCCATGACCTGAGCTTCCTCCTCCTCCACCTCCAGAGATGGACCCTCTCCTGCCACAGCTGCTGCCACCGCCAGACATGGAGCCTCCACTGCCTGAGCTTCCTCCTCCTCCATACCCTGAGCCACCTCCTCCTCCTCCACAGATGGACCCACCACCACCACCGGAGCTCCATCCTCCATGACCTGAGCTTCCTCCTCCTCCACCTCCAGAGTTGGACCCTCTCTTGCCATAGCTGCTGCCACCACAAGAGCTCAGCCCTCCGCTCTGGGGACTGCATCTGCCACTGCCAGAGCTGGGTCCTCCACCACCAGAGATGGAGCCTCCACTGCCTGAGCTTCCTCCTCCTCCATACCCTGAGCCTCCTCCTCCTCCACAAATGGAGCCACCACTGCCAGAGCTGGATCCCCATCCTCCAGAACTTCCGCCTTTTCTTCCTCCGGATATCCACCCTTTCCTTCTGTTCTTGCTGGCACTGCCAGAGCTCAGCCCCCCCTTCCCGCTTTTCAAGCTTCCAGACCCTACTGCAAAGGCTCCAGTAGCACTCGCATTTTGGTCAATGACACCTGCAAGAAATAGAAATTATGTCCAACTTATTATTTTTACCCAAAAAATTATAAGCACAGCTGATATAAGTACTTATGTATTGCCAGCATTGTACCTATTCTAGTGGTCATAGTGATATCTTTGAAAAGGGACAACAAGGATCTTCTTTAGTAGATGCACCTATGAAATCTTGTCATGTTTTTCTGGCTTTATTAGCTAATCTTCTACATGACTTACGTCTTACTCCGTACATGAACACTCAATGCAGCCCTTTCTTTAAGAAGGCCAAGAGTTCAGGTTTCCCTCTCCTTTAGCTGGCCCCCTATTTCCACAAATTTAGGACTATTTTTTTTTTTCCTTCAGTTCTGACATGCACCGCACAGACCTATAGAATAAGTGAGGTGTTTCCCACTTCCTACAAATTTGGTTGAAATTAGCCAATAAGTTCCAAAGTCAGTAGCTCAATGTTGACATATTAATGTGTATACACATGTATTCACACACTCACAAGAGACTGCCATTTGCTTCATTTCCCTAGGAAACGAAGATAGGAGCTAAGATCGGTTGTTCTGATGGTAGCTGTTAAGTAGCACAGACAACAAAATGGTAACAGTGCTCTTAAAAATGCAGAGCAAAGCCTTGAGATACTTACAGATTGTGGCTGGTGAGCCTTCCTGTATCCTGTGAAGGAAAAGTGACATTGAGATAATGCACCCGATAAAAGTAAAAGTCAGGCTAGGCTCTATCAGTAAGCCAATGAAAGAGATCACTCTTTCACCCTGGAGATCTAAGTGATAGATCGAAGAATGGGACACGCTGCTTTGTACAGGTGCTTCTATCCAGGATGAATAGTTTATACCTACCTGGTCTCCTCCTCCTCAAGGAGTGATCTATACATGGCAATTTCAATATCCAGGGCAAATTTCACGTTCAGGAGCTCCTGATAATCATGAAGAAGGCAAGCGAGATCATCTTTGGCCTGCTGCAGGGCATTTTCCAACTCCTGAAGCTTTTGCTGGCCATCTTTGACGGCTGAGCTCCCACGCTGCTCAGCTTCTTTAATGGTTTCTTGGAGGCTTGCTTTCTGCAGAGGGCACAAACAGAATGTGTCCATTTCCCTTCTATGGGACTGGGATTTTCAAACCCTTCTGGCAGTCCTTGGAAATTAAAAGACCCGCCTCAATGACAGAACTCAGAAGATACATTAGACTGGGTAAATTAACACAAACTGAATCCCAACGTAGACAGCCAAAATCTAAGTCTGCTTCATTTTGAAGAGAAAACATCATCTCTAGGTTTGCTTCTAAAGGACAGGCTACGTTATACTGCACTGAGTCCCCATGTAAAAGTGACTTAAATAGTTCAGTCATGTTGGAAAGTACCAGCTTTACCTTTTTCCTTGCAATTTCAATTTCTGGTTGTAGTCTTTGGATCTGCCTGGTAAGTTCCTGGATTTCCTGATAACTGTTCCTCAATTGCTCACGTTGATTTACCCACATGTTGTGAAGGTCCTGGTACTGAAGTGCAGAGAAGAGAACACACATTTTTGGTTTCTTTTCCATTGAGCAGACAGACTTGACTCCCTATCTTGTTGATGTCTACTTACCCTGCCCCGATACGTGGCATCTACTTCAGCTTTGCTTCTCTGAGCAATTGTCTCATACTCCTGCCTGACTTCTTCAATGATGCTATCCATGTTCAGCTCTCTACGGTTGTCCATGGACAGAATGACATTGGTGTTGCCAACTACTGTTTGCAGCTGGGACAGCTCCTGCAAGGAAAACAAGATTTTGGATTTTAACAGTCCATGTGAGTAGTCCAGGTCATGTTATGAGGAAAGAAATGGGACCCTCTGGCCAGTTACCCACTGGAATTTCCCTACCTGCATCCCCCACGTCCTATTGTTCCACCACAAGTTTTAATTTTGAAGTGTCTCTTCCAGCCTTCCTGACACACCAGACCCCCTTTTCACTCACAGATTAAAGAGAACTTTATAAGATCCAAGGCCAAGCATGATCCACTCTCCACACCAAAAAGTCCTGTTCAGGCAAAATTTCTAGGAGCCTCCAAAAGATACATGCCCTTCAAGAACTGAGGGTAAGTTTTTAATCTGAGAAGCATACTCACAGCTTCATGTAAGCATCTGAGGAACTCCAGCTCCTGCCTCAGTATTTCCACCCGAACATCAAACTCCATTTTTCCCATGTAGGCACTGTCCAGTTCCTGTAAAAAAAGCCATAGGCATATTTGTATTTCTTTGATCCAAATTCTCCACTGAAGTGCAATTCTTCCAAGACTTGGTACATTTCTTTAAAGCCTTCATTCCTTGACTCAAATAATGGCCCACAAATCTCAGATTTCATTTGAAAAGCAATTGGAACAAAGGGAAAGATTTTAACTCTTAGAAGAAAAGAATGGCTTCGAAATAAGCAAAATAGCTGTGGCAATAAATGTGTTCCTGGAGAAAACGCAAAATGTAGAAACATAGATTTCATTAATTCTTCTAATAAAAAGTTGTCTAAATTTTCTATTGTCCTATCTAAGCCACCTATAGACATTATTTAACCCCTAATAACGATGTCTCACCTAATAACCTAGGTTGTGATTGAGTGAACAGAGAGAGACCAGCACTTTTTAGATATTCATCTTACAAAGGACCGATTCAGTCTCTAGAGGAAATGATTTCTCTCCAGTCTTGCAGTAAAAAGCTCAGATTTTCAGTGACTTCAGTTAGAGGAGAGTTAGACGATGTTAAGCAAAGACCTTGCTTGCTTTTGAAAACCTCCGCAACCATCCAGTTATTGCTGTATTTCTGAGGCTTTGATTTAGCTCAGTGTCTTGGATTACTTCACCTTTTTAAGCTCCACAAACTCCTCTTCTTTAGACGCACGCTTGTTGATCTCGTCCTCGAACCTGTTGCAGCAGAGAAAAGAAGCAGGTAGCTCATTGCCTGTCTTACTTTTTCAGTCAAGTGGGTCAGAAACCAAAGGGGATCATCCAAAAAGGGAATGTGTCAAGTTTTCGTTTAACTGCAATTTCTGGCAACTGCAAAGGCAATGGCAAACCCTCTGCAAAACTATATGCTAAATTAGCCAACAGAATGTGATAGATACAGATCAGTTGTGACATCCCGGTAATTCTGAACTAAACTTCCCATTTTTCCGAGCTGTGGACATATATTATCTTTTGGGTGCAGCTAAGCCAGAAGACATGACGCCTCTTCGCAACTTGACCCCACTGCTCAGCTCTGTCCCTCCTCTCCCCACTGTCCAGGTTGACCGCAACTCCACAACTACCAGCAGGAGTAAGGAGTCCAGTCATTGCCTGGGGGAAGAAGGGCATGAAGGAGGACAGGAGGAGAGAAGAGTGGGGTAGATCTACAGGGCCTTTGATTTTCCTCTTACTGTTCTGGGTTCTACCCTCACCAATCTGCTTTAGTCTTCCAGCGTCAAAGCCAAGTCCCATAATGAACCTACTGCAGAGTAGTGCTATAATGGCTACAAAACTCTTGAGGCCAAGCTATGCCATCCCAGGGCATGATTAACATTGCCTTGGAAAATTCCAGGATGCTTTCTCCCAGACTTGTGATTATTCACCTCTTTTTATAATCTTCAACGAGCTGAAGCATATTATATGCTTCCGGATCCAGCTGCTCCTTCTGGTTCTGGAGCGTTTCTAGCTGCCTCTGCAGGTTGCTGATGTAAGATTGGAAGAAAGAGGCGATATTTCTGCTCTCTTCTGGTCGGGTACTTTGCTGCTGCAGAAGTTCCCATTTGGCCATCAGAGCCTGGTTCTGCCGCTCGAGACATTGAACCTG
>NW_008825556.1:257173-275083 GCF_000699105.1 Pygoscelis adeliae
GTCCCTATAGCAAAACAAATCCTAATTAATGTTTCCAACGCAGTAACACCTAGAGGTTTCGTCAGGTGGGACCAACTGTAGTAACACTGGGACCAACGCACGAGACAGCTTAGCCTAAAAGGGGGGGCACCTCTTTTTTCCCAATCTGTTGCATAAGGGTATGATTTTATTCCTGCTTCTCAAAGTTGATACTGAAATCTTTGCTGGCTTTTCATCTCTTAAATGTACGATAGGTAGGGGGATGATAGGGGTGGCGGGAGACTTCAGCTGTTTCTGAAGTACCTTAGACACCCAAATACATGAGAAGAGTTAGCCCCCTCTCAGAAGACCACACATGACCACTCTCTTCCTAGATGTACCTTGCCTTAGAGAAGAAGGTCAGAAAGACCTATAACATGCAGAGCTGGTATTTTTGGAAACCAGAGGGATAGAATCTCTTCAGCTGGGACACTAAACCGGTTATAACCTGGAAGCTGACATCCAGAAGGTTTAAAAAAAAAAAAAAGGGTCAAAAGCACTCCTATTTTTCAGGACTAAGCGTGCTTAAAACTTCTGGGTGTAACCAACACCTTTTCTGTAGCGTAATACAAGAAACTCTTAAGTCTTCACATGTAACAAACAATACAAGCTTCCACCCTATGCCGAGACACATGTCACCACCCAAACAAAGGCATATGTCAGGTCTGCGCCAGTAGAAGTGTTTTTGTGGCTGTTTTGTTCCCCTGTCTGTGAGGAGAAACAAAAGAGAAGGCAAGACTGCAGACAGAGGTGAAAGTATTGTAGGGTAAACTAAGGAAGAGATAAAGAAGAAAGATGTGGGAGACACTGGCCACCTGAAAGAGGCTAGGACCTCCAAGAAAAGAAGTAATTTGTTTTGTAATTCAGAGAAATGCAACATTTTGCTTTGCTTGAGAAAGAAAAACAGAACACATCAAGGATGTCCAAGTCCCTCACCCATTTTTCCTGCTAGCATCAACAATTCCCAGGCACCAGAATACTGTTAGCCATGCAGAAACCCTTTTCCTCAAAAGAAAAGTGTGTTAATGTGTCGGTGACATCCCAGTAGTTTGTTATTGTCCTGCCACAAAGACTTATCCCAAGGCTAAATGTAAGTGATTCATGCAGCGGCATTTATAGCAAGCTATTAAGAACTTCTCACCAGCCCAAGGGAATCTAGCCAACGCTGTGATTTTGGGGGGGAGTAGATGCAATGTAAAGGTCTCCCCATGACTCACACAGGCAGAGCAGCACCCCTTATAATTCCCCATGCCCAGATAACAAGTCAAAAAGAGAACAGGGACTCACCTTATCAATGAATGATGCAAATTTGTTGTTGAGAGCCTTAATCTGCTCTTTCTCATCTGACCGCACTCTCTGGAACTCAGGATCAACTTGTACTTGTATTGGCCTCAGCAAGTTGGTATTGACACGGACCTCCTCGATGCCTCTGCTAACACCAGCCTGCCCAAAACGCTGTCCAGCCCCTTGTTCACCAAAGGCACTTCTACCAAGGCCTCCTCCAAGCACCTCCCTGCCTGAACTTCTTCCACACATGCTACCGAGCCCTGCTTCACCACCTTGAAAAGCTCCCACAAAATATCCTTGTCTACCAAAGCCCCTATCAAGATGTCTCCTACCACCAAATCCCAGGCACCTCCCATATCCTCTTCCTTCTCCTCCGTAGCATCCACCAGCAGAAACATTCCTAAACCCACCAAGGTTGTGGAGACTCCTGCTGCCATAACCATACTCATAACCACTGTATCTTTCTTCTCCTCTATTGTCTTCACAATGGCTTACAGTAGATGAACTTCTCCCACCACCCAGCGTGCCACAGTGAGCAGAAGAAGAACTGAAATTCCCATCCCCAAATCTGGAGAAACGTTGGCTCATAGCGTCGCTTTCAGAGCGTTAAGAGAAGACGAGAGAGCAGGTGGGGAAGGGTGTAAAACAGGAGGAGAAATGAGAATGAAGGATCCTCAGCTCCTCTGGTGGGGGTGACGAAAGTTCTCCTTTATACATTCTGGAGGAGTTCGTCTCCATTCCATGGGGTAATTAGCAGGTCTGTTAATGTTGTTATCAGGTTTGGTTCATCAGGCAGCAATTAATGGCTGCCTGAAGAGAGGTCAGAGTAAACACCACGCACCAGTGGAGGAATTGTGAAATTCCCCAAATCCTGCTTGACTCATGAGCTTTGCTCAGACGAGATTTCTTTATCTCATTAGCCTGCCCTCCATCATTAATTACAGTTCACACAGCTATCCATGCACATTACCATGGTTTGTTCTCTCTCAAATTTCCCCACCTCTTTTGGCATTTCATTTCAGGAGGCAGAAGGCCTTGATATTGTCCTCATATTGACTTGGGGGTGGCTCACCTTGCTTCACTGCATCACCAGGAGTACCTACTACAGAAAGCAAAGACTACAGCTCCCTTAACTTCCCATTCTCTCTTTTCTCTCATTCCCAGTATATCCACCCATCAGCTAGTATTGCTTCTGCAGGGAGAGGGAAGGTGTTGCGATCTGGTCTTCTTGCTAATGGCATTAAAAAAAAAAAAAAATCTGCCTTTGGTTCATAAAGCTGAAATAGTGTCTAGAAAACAGGAAAAAATGGAATCTCTGTATCAATTTTAGCTTTAAGTGAATGGATACAGAGTTTTAAATGGAAAAGAGAAAGCTCTGAGATAAACTTTAATCAATTAAACCAATTTTTTAACTATTAAAGATTAAGATGAGGTCACCTTAGGGAACAGATGACCCATCACTTCCATAGACTCTTGACCTTTCTGCTATGGTTGCTGCTGCTCTTCCATGTGGGAATAGTTAGATCATGAACTAAAACTGCCTGTTTGTGGGGTGGCTTTTTTTTTTTTTTCTTAAAGGCTGCGCTACTGGGTAGCTGAGATATCAAATACAGAGCTGGGCTCCAAGCTTTTCTAACCAGATTCTCCCACTGAGCATCTGCCTGATCCATCCCTCTTTCCTCTCCTCACCCCTGTGCAAGACTCCACCTTTCCAGTCTGAGCACACTCCAGTGCAAGACCCAAAGGCCATGGACTCGTTAAAAAGCATTTGGGAGCCAAGTCCTGCTGCTGACAATGCCTCTGAGAGTCTTCAGCCTTGACTGATATCTCAGGAAGACAACTGAGATCTGGCACACTGTCTCCAAAAGCACTGGTGGAACAACTTCCATATGGCAAGCACCTTCCCTTTGTCCCCTACACAACATTAGGAGGAGCTGGGCTTCACCTGAATGGGATGCTCTTCCTTCCAAAGGTGCTGAATAAAGCCACACCGTGAACCCTTCAGTTACATAGAGGTTACGTGGTCAGGGCTTGTAATCCTTGCTCTGGCTCCATTTGGAAAGTGCCTTGTAAATCCCCTAAATGAAAGGTTTGTAGGGAGAGGTGGTTAGACCAGCTGTTATTAGACCAGCTGAAATATCTTGAGGTGGACAAGATTTTGGATGTTTAGCGACCAGATGAAGGGCTTTTCCCAGAAGTAGACACAGGTTTTCCAGACAACCAGATGAGAAGTACTGCTTTTCCCTACCAGACTTGGTCTCTTCTAGCCTTACACCAGGAATGGCCAACTGGTAGCCCAGACCTTCCATTTATGTTACTTTTTTGTAATTAAGCTTTACTAGTTACCTCTGTTTTAGTGAGAATTTCAACCAAATTTCCCACTGAATTCCCCCTTTTTATATACCTATATAAAAATTACTTGGATTGAGAATTCTGTGTCCTGCTGGAAAGAATAATTATGGTGAAAGAAAAAAAAATGTGTAATGACCATGATTTTAAAAATCTGGCAACAGACCCATTTCAACACATCTGGGTAAGGTTTGCCAAAGTATTAGGATATTACACAAAAATCTTTCTTCTTCTGTTTTAGTTGGGCTCAGTAGTTTCTAGATGCCGGTGCATCTCAAGAGAAACCAATGTAAATTGTCCTCCTTCACTCCCATATTTCGGTCAAGCTGAAAGATGCTTTCAGAACTGTATGTGCTCCCTGCAAACTCCTGTGGGACCTTGGAGCCATTATTAGGCTCAGGTAAAGATTAGGAGGACAATACATGACTTCATGTCAGGAGGAGGTGAGACTCAGTGGACAATGACCCATGATTTTCCTTGTGAGGTCTGAGCTAAAACATCCCTTTCGCTTGCCTTAACAATTCCTCAGCAACATGCACAAGAGTTTCTAAAGGGTTGCTGTTGTTCACCTGTCTGTTGAGTTTGTCAATGACTACTTTGGGTGCAATTCATCTTCATCCCTCCTCTTTCCATTTTGAGAGTGGCTTATTCCAACGCGCACTGCATCAGGCAATACTTTAGATTATCCACATGGACCTTGGAAGGAAGTGTTATGACCTAGGGGAGGGAACACCCACAGACCAAACAAGCCAGCTCCATGTGGAACAGTTGTTAGATAAATGTCTATCCAAAATCATTGCCCTAAATACATACGTCAGCTCGCTGTGTGAAGCAAACCAGGTGGCAATTCATACAGAACCACTGCATTGGTCTCTGAGGCAGCCATGTCCTGCTTGAGAAGGCCTCCTGCAAACCCTGCACAAGAAGAGCAGCCATCCTACCCCACGTGCCACATAATCCAGAGCACGGTGTGTAGGCTGCTGTTGTGATCGTTGCTGGCACCAGGTCAGCCTTGGCACAACAGGCCAAGCCACACCTGAACCTGTTGAGCTGGCTCCAGAAACAGCGATGCATCCAGAGAGATGTTCACCCATCCTGCGGATGAAGGGGGAGCTTCCTGTGATACCTCCCTCTTCCCTGCAATGACTTGGCATTGCTCTCGGATGTGCCTGGGTAGCTTCTGCTCTGATCCTTTGAAAGAAACAGCAAAACGGTTCCCAACATGCACGGACCAGAAGGACCACGGGTTCAACCAACATCCTTACCACAGAGATGGGTTATCACAGAATCTACCAGGGAGTGGAAGTCCTCAGGGGCTATTCAAATAGCCACGTGGTCGACCTGGCTTTTTGTTGTTGGGGATTTTTAAGATAAATTTAAACTGCATCCCAAAAGTTATTCATGTAAAATTGGCTGCCTGGGCTTCTTGTATAGCTGTTGGAGAGAGCACAGGACATTCACGTGCTATTCCTCCCATCCAGAGCAATCCGTGAAGCAGGTGATGATGTTCCTCCCATCTGGAGAAGCCTCTGAGACAGGTGACATGAGCGTGCCCTTCTGGATGGTCTCATTTCCCTCTATGGACCATAAGGGAACCTGGAGAGCTCGCTCAACTCCTGACTTTCAGGTGGTGAAAGCAGCGCGAGTTGAGCCGTCCTCCGTCAGACCCATGTCACAGAGACTGTGCCAAGGATTAACAATTTCAAACCATAAAGACAATTCACGAACAGACCCAAGCTTAACTAGTTGAGCACAACTGATGCAGGAACCTGCCAGCCTCCACAACCCACATCCGTCTCTGTCCAGCTCCAGTCAACCCAAATAATAAATGGGAATAATAAATTCTAGTACTTAGGCTAACGCTCAAGGAAATGCCTCTACATTCTTGCAGGACCATTTTAATCAGCTCAAAATAGAAAGCCTAAATGACTAAAATCCTGCAGATGTCTCAGAAGAAAGATCTAGCTACTTTTCATCACTGCCAGACATAACCTAGTGATCATTACAAGCCACACTGGCAGAGCAGAGGGTAGGTAAATAAGTACAGTAATGTACGTATTACTATTAAATAACTACTGCACACCAGTACAGTGGACACACAGCAGTGTGGTAGAGTAGTACATTAATAAATACAGTACTTAGATTTAATAGCTGTCCAGAAAAAGTAGAGACATGCACACACAGGATTGAAATAGATCTTGATCACTAGTTGCCTAAATACCTGCATAAGTAGGGCCCTAAGTCACTTAGAAAATGGGACTGAGATCACATAGACACAGTAATAAAAATGCCTTTCATTCCACAGACTTTCATTTTCTCCCATCTTCCATCACAGGGACTAACAATAACCTTTTTCTGTGGCCAGTGAAGGCAGTAACAGATTCTGAGGAGAGAACAAAAGGAAGAGAAGTGTCAAAAACCTTGCAATGGCAGAAAAGAAGTGAAATGCTGGTATTCTACCTAAGATTTATGCTACTTTAATTCTGAGGTTCCCCAGCTTGGAGAGCACCTTGCCTGCAAGACCGTATTGTACTTATTATACAGGCACTTCAAGGTGGGAGCAGGAATATGATCCCACATATGTGATCTATGGTACGCAGAGATCAGATGGAGTTTCCCTCACCCAGACCTACATCTGGGTGAACTGAAAGTTGCTGTGAGACCACAGAAAAAGCACCCTATATCAGGGCATGTTCAGAATTACATGAGTTGTCAACCCTTCATAGTAAAACAGTGAAGCCTCCTGACGAGGGAACTATAATTAGAGGAGGTCTGGGAAGCCCCTGAGATGGGAGGGCTTTGTCCCACACAGACTGATATAAGGGGGTACTGAGTTCAGCCAGTTGGGGATGGTTTTTGGGGGAAAATGTTGTTTTGTCTTTGGTAAACAGAAGCATTTTGTGGAAATGCTGTGGTTGAATTGCAGAGAACCAGGGTGGAGGCTAGGACTGAAGGTGAGAGGGCAGAGCTGGCCACTCCAAACAACGTGAGCTCAACGGATAGATAAGGAGGAACTTGGCACAGTCCCTGTCACTGGCTTCTCCATCAGGAGCAGCTCCATAATACAGACGTAAGGAAGCGACCGGTGGACCACGGCATTTCAGATGGTAAGAAGCAACAGTGCACCTCTGCTTGCATGCGAGTGATTTCTTTTTGAGTGGAGGAAGGACAACAAGTAGAATAAGGTGGAGACCAAGAGGTCGGGGCAGCACAGACCAACCTGTAAGAGGTTGGAAGCAAGTGCTCAGTTCATAAGTACAATGACAGCAAGGCAAGCTAAGGAGACACGGTGTGGGAAATGATGGAAAGCCTACGAGGAGCAAGGAGAGCTGCCCCTGGAGCTATGAACCTCTCTCCTCGACTGTGCAGGGAGCCTGCGTGACGGCTTTAGATTAGACCTTTGACTTTGAGAAAGCCAGAGTTAGGCAGGCAGGATGAATTCTACCTGGTGTGGGGTAGGTCCCCTACTTCTAGGGGTAGGTCGCTTCCCATCTTTGTCTTGCCTGCTTGAGACACTTTGAATGGGGAGGGTGGTGGGCTGTGATAAGGCTTGATTTTAGTCTCAGGTCTGGACCAGCAACTATTCTTCTAATACAAAACAAGGTATTACTTTACCTTACAATCCCGTTAACAAGTGACTAATGGCTATTTTAATAAATGGCTAATTATTCTGGGTTAACAGGAAGGTAAACAAGTTAATAACTTACTTGTAACCACCTAGAATATTAAATTATCTACTCAGAAAATACTAATCATAATTATGATATCTGTTAATCTCTTATTTCCCCTACAAGAATGTGAAAGTATCAGTTTAATATAATGTGTGAAAATAGTGACGTAATTTTTCTATTGCTGTTATTAACAACTGCAGTGAGTGGATGAAGTAGAAGCTTATTACTTTTTTTACTTTATTGGCTAACCTCATGCAAAATATTATGCTCTCTGATCCCCGAGATCTCTTAAAGGCTGAGCAAGTCCTGGTTCCTCCACACACAGCAAACTTGCAGCTGATGCCCTCGAGCTGGGGCGTGTGGTGCTGGAGCAAGGCAGAGATTAAATCTCCAAAGGGTTTCAGGAGGAGGAGAGATACAGCCTGCAGAGAAAAAAAAAAAAAAAAAAAAGAAAAATGAGGATGAAGAGGGAACTAAGTTGAACTCTAGGTTAAATGCACCAGCTGTCATGAGAAAACATGACTTTTTTATATGTGCAGCTGCTTCCCGGCAGAAAAATAGTCAATGTACATGGCATCCATGATATAAATAGAGGAAAAATATTAGGGCAGCTTCTGGATCAAGATCCACAGTGCGAATAAGTAAAGGGAGTTGCTGGAACTTCAGTAATTGACACCAGCACTCAGTGCTCACAGGAATGGCCTCTCTAAGGGTTTGGGACCTTGGGGACCGCTTCACTTGGTCAGAGAGTAGAGGTAGAGAACGTGCTAAGAGAGGTATGGCAAGCATCAGAAGACACTGTTTATGATTGAGAACAATTTTAATAACATCCCTTCCCACAGGAAGCTGAAACAGCTGAAATAATTCTGGCAGATGTTCAAAATCCAGTAAACAATGCGATTACCAGCCTACAAAAGAAGTGGGTCCCAGTGCTGCCTTCTCTGGGCAGAGTGTCATTACATCTGGGAAGTTCACCACACCCAATCACACTTACATATCACCAGGGCTGGCCTCCCAATTGGCTTAGAGCTGATAATTAGTCCAATTAAGGTCAGGCTTTGTGATCGGTTGAGTAAATCACTCTTGAGTTATTGGAACCTCAATTGCTATCATTAGCTCTGCAGCAGCAATAACAGCATCCACAGGACAACAAAACAGGTGGACAAAAAGGTAGAGCAACACAAAAAGCACCAGAACTTTGATTATTCTCAGACTAGACCTCCCGCCCAGCAAGGGAAAAGGTCTGAAGAAAAGTCACCTAGTGTAGGCATCACGTGACGCCCGACTCTGAAGCAAGAATTTTGGCTCCTCTAGCCGTTTAGGTTCTTTGCAAAGCTCATCACCACCTCCAGAAGGTGATTCCCTCTCCGGAGAATCCACCCTTGAAGGTATCTTTCTTTCCACACATAATAACAGCGTTAGTGAAAGCTTCTTTTAACACAACCTTACAGATAATGCCAGCAGTGTTTTAAAGGATGGCATTTCTTAGCCAAGAGGACTCTTCCATCAGAGGGGTTCTGCCAGGTATATTGTGCATGTCCACAGTTTCAGACAAGCCACATTCCACCAGTCTCTCCTGGATTTGCAATGGCCTGACTGGTGGAAGATGTGACGATGACCAGCAACTGAGTTTGACCCAAAGGTACGAGATTCCCCAGCATTTATCCTCTGAAGAGACCTGTGGCATCATGAGATACCTGACTTTCAGAAGCACTTTAGACCATCATAAACGGTACTATGCCTGGAAGATCCATCCCATCATGCTAACTTGTCCCAGTCCCACGCCCACACTTCTTTACCCAGACACCAAGGCCATACGGTGTCCAGAACTCAGGACCTGGCGCTCCCCCAGCAAATCAACGAGTTCCTGTCTCATGGCATCTCCCAGTTAAAAGCTCCAGTTCACAGCAGCAGTCGCAAAACATAATTTGACGGCCAAGCCCTTATTTCAGCTTTTTCCAAAGAAGTTGAGACTGGCAGCCCCCTCGCTCTCGCTGCATGCCAGAACAGCGTCTGATCGCTTTTGGAGCACTGCCACAGAGCACTGTTTGGGTCTGGGCCAGCAGGTTTTGCACGGTGGGTTGGGCACGGCTTGCTGACGTGCACCTTCGAGCTGGTGGTGCAATGGGCCCGGGGAGGGCAACATGCCATCGCCTCCCACCAGCACTCCTCAGGACCACGCGCATCTTGTGCCCGCTTGTGCGCAGCACTAGCCAGGGGCTGGTGGTTCAGGCTACCACGTCCCTCTGCTCTGGAAAAGCTGCCTGGGTAGGATATGGTATTTGGCTGCCTGTCTCATGGCCCAGGGGATCTGTTAACGTGCTGGCTGCAAGTCTCGGGGAAGAGCTGGGGGTGGAAGTAGTTTGCTCAGAGGCCCAGGCTGCACTGCAGCAGTATTTATCACGCGAGTGCACGATGTGGGGGTTGCTATTACTGCACACAACATAAGTCCGTAGGGTTTAGGGCAAGCTTCGTAGGGCAACATTTAGTATGGTTTCTTTTAGGTGGGAGAGTATCATAAAATCTACAAAGGCTGGTTTGATCACTCAAAGCCTGCAGATACCGCCGTTCATATTGTGGCACAGGGGTAGGGCATTTCAAATGATGACCATGGGCAGTCCTGGCACTTCAAGAGGCACCCATGATGAGCTGCCACTCAAAGTTGTCCTTTAGCAAAGGAAATTCTCCCGGGTCCGCATTCAACCTCCGGTTTGGGGAAGAAAAATAAAAATCTGCTGAGCACTCAGCTCTGTTAGGGGACATGCTGCAACTCTTGTCCACGTTAGCAGCAAGTTATCGGCATTGCTACACGGCCCAAGAGGGATGGAACTGAAGTATTAACATCCCGGGAATTATCTCATCCATCAGCCATTTCCACCCTGGCCTGCAGCTGCACTTTGCTCACCAAGGCAGAAGAATGCCAGTCCCCAGGAACAGAGGCCGATTTGCACACCAGAACGACTGGCAAAGGCATGCCACTGCTGGGAAGAGCCAAGAAGAGTAGTTACTTCTACTCTCTAGAAGTAACCCTGAGACTCAAAAGGTCACAGTCCTTCCCAAATCATGCTGCTTTCAAATCTTCCAATATACAAAAGTTTTAAACACTGTTAAACCTCAGTCGGGGCCATCAATTGTCTGTGCTAGGTGCTGTACAAACAAAACCATACATTGGTTTTTGAAACAAAATTCATATATTGTCACCAAAAACCCTTTGGAGCCACAGGCATGCTGGCTCTCTACCTTGCAGGGAGACAGACTGCTAACGCTTTGCAGTAAAGAGTAATTTAGATCTATCTTTTATGCATTTAAAAATCTTTTCTGAGCCCTCTAGTGGTGCCTGGCACAGTCTGTGCTTTAAAAACCATCCAGAGCAGCAGTTTGCTGCACACCTTAGTGTAAAAATAACCACTGAGCCCCCAGCGGGGCCAAAGGGTGCCCGAAGCCTGAAGTATCCCATTTCATTTACCAGTGTTTTGGTAGCCTGGTGTGAGTAACCTCAGCCATCACAGCCTGTCAGATCCAAGCACCAGATCAACTCCCCTGTCCAAAGCCCAATTTGCCTACCTAATATTCCAGAAAAGGGACCTATCTACCTACCCCTGAATGCCATATCCCACCAGGAGTCTTTACAAGTGTAACAGTGAAAAAATTACAACTCCTACCTTGTCAAAGGAGGCAATGTTTCCATTGAGGAACTTGATTCGCTCCTTCTCCAGCATCTGCACCTTCCAGACCTCAGGGCCAACATCGAGACTGAGAGGTGCCAGGAAGTCTTGGTTCAGGGTGACTTCTTGGATGTCAGCAGATGTGATGGAGGTTAACTAGCATATCTTTTTCCAACAAACGACCTGTTTTCACCAAAAAGATTTGCCACGCCACCTTAGGAGCACTCAGCACCGAAGTGCCCTCCCAGCTGAGAACTTTCAACCTGTAGGAAACACTTCTATTCCCACCATTTCTGGAGAGACTTCTACTGCAAAGCCACAGAAGCATTTCTTTCTCAGACCAAAAGGTTTCAGGCAGGCTGTGCTGCTGGCAGGTACGACAATACCAGAGCTACCCTTGCCCTTGTTTGGCTGCTTTATTTCAAACGGACAAGGCCGTGGCACAAAACCAGACCCTCTAACAGAGGATCAGTGTATTTCCTCTTTATGTGTCTGCAAGGAACTGGGCTTGGTCGGAGAGGTGAAAAGAAAGCAACACAAGTCAGCTGAAGGGCTTGGTTCCTTGGCTGCCAGCCCGGCCTTTACTCCAGCAGATTTCAAACACCTGTGGAAGCACAAAAAAAAATTAGAGAACTTATTCTAGGGACTTCAGAGTGGTTTTATGGGGGAGGAGGAAGGGAGGCTGGTCTGAGGACCTCCAGGACCAGCATGAAGTGGCTGTCCAAGTCTGAGACAAGGACCGTTTCCTGTTTCAGTTGATTCTGGCCCCATATCAAACCCTGTAAAGGTCAGGCAAGGCAAAGGACCTGCAGCTCAGACAGATCTGCCACAAACACAGTTATTGGCAAATGCAACACACCACTTGTCCTTTCATCTTTCATCAGGCTGTCACTTGTGAGTGATGACTGCACTAAGAATGGAGCCGGTCCTTCCTTTAGGTGGTGGTTTTCTACACAACCTGAAATTCCCATCTCAGCCTGACTGATAATTTATGGGAAAGTCAATTTGTCATTGACCTGGAGAACAATAGCAGGTTCAGGTGTGTGTGAGAACGGGGCAGTGTCCCTTGCACAGGCTGCAAGCCCTCTAGTGGCATTTTGTGGCCATGTCTACCCTATCTTCATCAGGTCTGCCCAGCAAGCCCAGGTCCCCAGGCTATGGGAGATGTAGAATTGCTTCAACCCGTACTTCTAGTTAAGAGTAGATGTTGTCATGCCATGCCAAGCCATGCCATGTCATGTCATGTAGACTTTCAGCTAGGCCTGATGGGCACCAGCAATAGAGCTGGCCAGAAAATGTGGATTGTGGGATCATGATCTAAGGGAATGTCAGCCCACTCTTAGGGCAGAGCTAGTGAGTGTGGAA
Organism: Pygoscelis adeliae; assembly: GCF_000699105.1. Taxonomy (NCBI): domain Eukaryota; kingdom Metazoa; phylum Chordata; class Aves; order Sphenisciformes; family Spheniscidae; genus Pygoscelis; species Pygoscelis adeliae. The sequence goes on from NW_008825556.1 coordinate 269,529, forward strand.
GCAAGATGAAGGGCAGAGAAGCACCAGCATCCAAGCCAGAGTGGGTGTGAGGAAGAAGAGGAGGAAGGTTTGCTGTCAGCACCAAACACAGATGATGTGGTTGCCATAAGCTCTGCAAATCCTGCTCTACCCGTCCCAGCTTTAGCTGAGAGAGCACTGGATGAAATGGAGGGAGCTGGAGGTACACCACATCCACTGGCAGCACTCATCCAGGTCACCTGGCTATGTGGGAGCAGATATTTTGTTCAGAGACACGTAACACAGGAGCAGCATGTGATTTGCTTGCAGTTCATTGAGCACGGAGGAACGGGGCTGACATCAAACAGGAAGAAAGGGCTGGGATGAAAGGCGCTTGACTGTTGGCACAATCTCTGCAATCAAAGTTGAGGTGAATATTAACTTAGATGAAGGGCCCAAATTCTCCTGCAAAGCCCTAGATGATGCTTCAAGACACAGGCTTCCTTGGATCCCAGTAAGCCAGTCAGCAAGATTTGCCCTGCTGGCACAAGACATCCCTGGAGACTGACAACAGAACCAGTTTCACTCGTGATGAATCCAAGGCAAGAGCAGCCAGGGTCTGAAGAGGCAAGGAAGGAGGTATTTTAGCATCTAGAAGAAAAGAACAGGAACACAGCTTGAAAAAGCAAACAGAAGAGCTCCACTTTGCTCCTTAGCTAAATTTCTTTGGTAGCTACGTAGCTTTAGGTACGTTTGCCAATGAGTTTGCTTACAGAAGCTTTTAAGTTTTTCACCGTTGGGTTTTAAAACTCCTTCCAAGCCCAGATATTTGGTGGTGGTTGCTGCTTTCGTGATATGCTGATTTCAGTCTCTCTTGAGAAAGTCAGCGGGTTTTCTAGTGAGTATTTGAGCTAGGTTTGAACTTAGACAAGTCGAGTTGGAGGTGAGTGAGCTGGGGATGTTGCTGTTGCTGTTTGAAGTGTAGATAAGGGACCAAAGGATGCTGATTTCCACACTTAACCTCCTATAACCTCTGCACCTCAGCTTCATTGCCCTGAACGTCTCATCCTTCAGGATCGTGAAGGACTCCAGCTGCTCAGGAGGTATGTGCCACGTAAATATCAAGGATGCAGAGGCAGATTACCTCTCAGGAGACAATGTTCCCATCCTTTCAACAAAGCAGTTCCACTCATAAAAACAAATGTTTCCTGCTTACCTCTTCGCTGTCATATCCAATAAGACTACAAAGTGGGTGAGTCTCCTCCGTATTTGCACAGTGACCAACCCAAGGGAAGCAATCTTGGTAGCTTCTGAGGCCCTCCCATAATATGGATGATTAGTAACAATTAAAAACTCATTACAGCTCTAATTACTGCCAATATAATGCCACCTGGATCCATTCCCCAATAAGCTCATAAAATATTGCACCTATTATATTTAGAATCATAGAATCATAGAATCATTAAGGTTGGAAAAGACCTCTAAGATCATCAAGTCCAACCGTCGACCCAACACCACCATGTCCACTAAACCGTGTCCCTAAGCACCTCATCTACACATCTTTTAAATACCTCCAGGGACGGTGACTCAACCACTTCCCTGGGCAGCCTGTTCCAGTGTTTAACCACTCTTTCAGTAAAGAAATTTTTCCTCACGTCCAATCTAAACCTCCCCTGGCGCAACTTGAGGCCATTTCCTCTCATCCTATCGCTAGCTGGGAGAAGAGACATTTCTTTCCATGTTCTAATGCAAAGAATATTGCACCACTCACACCCTGAACCAGGTTATATGATAGACATCTACCTGCTCTCCTCTCCTGCACATGGCAATCTCAATGTCCAGGGCTATCTTCACACTCAACAAGTCCTGATATTCCTTCAGTGCATGGCCAAGCTCCTCTTTGGCTCCACTGAGGGCTCTGCAGAGTTCATCCAGTTTGCTTTTGGCTTTGTTGAGGGTGAGATCTCCTTTCTGTTCCACCTCAACGATGCTTGGTGGAAGGAAGAGTGCTCTGAGTCCCACCAGCTCAGACCTAACTGTCCTCTGAGCCACAGGGCATCTAGCCACCAGTGGTCTTGCACTAAACCAGTGGTGACTGGAGAGGCCGGCAATCCCAGACTCTATCTTACAACCCCACGTTACTCGGACTGAGTGATGGAGACTCAGTGGTAAACGCTAGGAGTAAGGCATTTGCCATCTCACTTTGAAGTCCAATCTTTGCAAGCCAAAAATGATCTGAAAACTCAGGCAGGTTCTTGTGAGCGCCTAAGCAGAGCGCACAGGAGACTCCTAGGGGCAGATTTTGTATTAGCATAGACAGCACATGTCCTTCTCTGTAGAAAACCAGAACTTACAAACCAACAAAAAATATATTTATTCTGTATTTTTTATCCTCTATGTCCAAAATGGGAACAGCTCGACCAAAAAGTATTGAAGAGTTATCATTGGCTTGATCACACAGAGGCTGTTTCACAAGTAAATTCACTTGTTTTAAGCAAAACAGGCCCCGTTGCTGCAAATATGGGTCTACTTTTACACCAGAGCTAGCAGCTAGCACAGTGCCCCATGGAGCAAACGAAGGGGAGCCCAGTCACTGGGCTGTTACAATCTTTTGTTCAAGCATGATGTACTCGAGCAATTAGCATTACTCCCTTTTTCATGAGCACAGCAGATAGGAAAGATAAACTGCGGCACCTCTGTGTAACAGCCTGGCCCCCCTCCAGGAAGAACTCAGGGAACTTATAAAAAGCTGTGGTTTTCTGCAGGATGAAGCCTGCACCTTTGGCTTCCTGGGTTTCAACGCACTGGAGATCTTCACTCTCTCTGCCGTCCTCCCAAGGAAGTCCCCAGGAATGCTCTAGGGCTTCGCACCATCTTGGTCTGTACCTGTCCTTGGACTCTTCACTGGGATGAGGAAGTAGGAGATGACTTCTTGGTCTCTGCCATCCCAACCTATAGATTTTAGAATCAGAAATGTCATTGTTTATTCAAACAAGTGAATAAGGCATATTACAGCCTGGTATAAACATCAGATTAAGAAGTCAGGTGTGTCAACTGAAGGAGTATTTGTGGGAAAATAAGAAAAGCGGCATGAGAGTAACACTAGTTCAAATAAGAACTATCATTTCTTCCTTGTTTGTTTTGTTCATGTAGATGGCAAGGACTCTGCAATTCAGATCTTCTCCATTTCTGTACTTTTATCTGACAAGCCCCGAGACTGCACCAGGGTAATGCACACGCTACAGTACAGTCAGGGTTGATTCACCTACTGGTCCGGCTCTCGCTCCTCCCAATGCTGGAGAAGAATCCAGCCAAGCATTAATCAAATTAATTTGGTTGCAATGGGATGTTATTTCGATGGGGCTAATGACTAGCCTGGCTGGGCAATCTGGAGTTATAATAGCAGGTTTGAGGCTGTGTCTCATACTTTCACGCTGCTTTTTTTCATGAGTAATTTGTGTCCACATAGCGTCTTCAGGCCTTCCCACCGCTCACGTATGAGGTGCCAGTGCCCATGTAAGAGCCCTGCTCATCAGATAGATGGTGCTGCTTGCCCTTGTGCCAGCCAAGGGTGGAGGACAACCACTCTTCATCGGTGCATTAACTGCCCACTACAGACCTGTTGCTGATGTCCTTCCCCATCAAGGCCTCCAGAGCACCTGGGCGGGAGCTCCAGGCACCATCAGGACTGAGCCACTGCGTGGTGATGATGGGTTGGCTGTGTGTCCTCTTGGGATGACAGCTGTGCCGAGGACTGGCGCTAACTGCCACACCCCCATGGCCATGTTCAAACTGCCACAGCCCAATGGCAGTGGTCAAACCACCCCAGTCCAACTGCCACATCCCAACTGTCACGTTCAAACCACCACATCCCAATGGCCCTGTTCAAACCAGCCCATCCTAACGGCTGTGTTCAATCTGCCAAGTCCAACTGCTACATCCCAATGGCCATGTTCAAACTGCCCAGTCCAAATGCCACAACTGCCTTGTTCAGACCACCATGTTCAAGCCATCACATCCAGATCACCACAGACCAACTGCTGCTATTCATTGCCACGTCCCAACCACAATGTTCCCGCTGGTGGTCCTGCCTGCCTCGCTCCTGAGGTGCCCATCAACCAACGGCTGGACACTTCATCCTGCTATGCTTGGGATGAGCGCAATCCCCCCACCTCTTTGCCACTAGATTGACATCACATGTTCCCTTCTTGTGCCACACTCCTCACAGCCATGGCTCTCCTACCCCACAGAGAGAGGGGGAGTCTACTGTGGAGGAGCAAGACGGCACCTCCTAAGAGGAGAGAGAAGGGCCATCTTCCTCACCTCAGCTGGGCAGTTCATGGCGCTCAGTGATTTGCACCATAGGACAGAGCACCATGGGCACTGCCATTCGTTATGGTGAACAACAAAGCATGTTTTCCCTCCCCTGGGGACCATTAAGTGATAAGACGACACAAAGATATCTTTTCATCTGTCTGCAGTTTATTAGTAATGCAAGAACTTGGAGGAAAGGGGTGCTGGTAGAAAGCAACCATGCAGCAGGGTTCACGCAACGGAAAGTTTGCAATAAGGCCATACATACGTCAGGTGTGAAGGAGAAGAGGGAAAGGAATCTATAAAATATTAAAGCTGCCAAATTACTCCACCGAGAGAAGGTGGACATCTCCAGAGACCTGTTTCTCACTCCTAAATCTGACTATGAGACATTATCACGTTTCTTCTGCTTGCGTGAATTCCTGATATAGCTGAAACAAGCATGTGGGCAACATGCAAGACACGCGGAAGTTGCAAGGGAAACACGGCCATTGAAAAAGAGACCTTAAAAAGTGAAAGGAAAGAGCAGTTTTATACACGCTCCTCCTCAGCCAGGGCAGCAGCCGGGGGTAGCAGCAAGAAGCGCAACGAAAGATGCTCGGATGAGCTCTGCAGTCCCTGGTACCCACAAGGGAGGTCTTTCATCCCTGGAGGCTGGTGGAGCTCGGAGAGGAGGCGGGCTCTGCCAACAGGATGGTGTTTCACTGCAAATCTCCCCTTGGGCAGGATGATTTAAGGAGGTTGTGAGCTATAAGGGAAACAGTTCATTTCTTTGCTGGATACCGGTTCAGGATGGAAGGGGCTGTGCTGCTGGCTGGAGAAAGGAAAAGATGCTTCTTTCCTTGGAGGGACTGAGGTCAGGGCTCAGTATTTTACACCTGAAGATTTGACCGTTGTGGTTGTGACACATCTCCGCACAGAGGAAGATCCACCCCCTGCGATGAAGTTGCCACCTCCAGAGCCGCACATTCTTCCACTTCCAGAAGAGAAGCCACCGCTGAGTATTCCTCCTCCCACGCCACAACTGCCTCCAATGATGCTTCCTCCTCCGACCGTACATACTCCTCCTCCCATGCCACTGCCGGCTCCAAAGCCACCAGCTCTGCCTCCAGCAATGGTGGTTCTGCCTACCACAGCTGCAAGAGAAGGACAGACTCGCTGTACATCAAGTGACGGCCTGGGAATCCTCACGAAACCCAGGGTAAAAGCCATTCTGCAGAGGAGACGATGTACAGATACTTACAGACATTTACATTGGACAGGTTATCTCCACAGAGCCTGTG
>NW_008825556.1:275106-276073 GCF_000699105.1 Pygoscelis adeliae
GAATCTAATATAATAGAAAGCAATTAAGCTCCATGCAGTTTCCCAGGTACTTATTTCCCGTTTCGTTTAACATCAATTGGAACCACTGAGAAATATTCCCTGGGGGGACCTCATTTCTATTTTGGGCTTAAAAACTTGGGAAAAAAATGAAAGTAAATCAGATTCCAACATTAAATGGGTTGTGAGAGATGATTAAACCTCAGTCTATCCCAAAGAGAGACAGTATCTTGGTCAGACCAACCTGACAGCAGGTCTCACCTGTTCTCCTCTCCCTCCAGCAGCTTCCTGTACATGGCAATCTCGACATCCAGCGCAATCTTGATGTTCAGCAGCTCCTGGTACTCCTTCAACAAGCGAGCCAGCTCCTCCTTGTCTTTGCTCAGGGCACATTCCAGCTCTTCCAGTTTCCTCCTGGCATCCTTGAGGGCCATCTCACCCCGTTCCTCAGCCTCGGCAATAGCTGACTGCAGCTGCTGGTTCTGAGGAAGAAAAAAGAAAAGCGGTTTCTCAGTTCCCTTCTGCACACCTTCCACTGGGGCAGCCCTCAGGGCACAAACTGGATGGCAAACAGGCAGGAACCATCAGTCTCCTCCAAAGGACCTGAATTTCAATGACTACATTTTCCTCACGCTGTCCTTAGCACACCACCCAGCCCGGTCGTGACCCAGCGTGATGCCATCACGCAACGAGATGCTGAGGAACCCCTACCTGCTTCTTCACGTTCTCAATCTCAGCCCGCAGCCTCTGGACGTTCCTCGTCAACTCCTGTATCTCTATCTTGGTGTTGCGGAGGCTGTCCCCATGCCTTCCAGCAGTGTTCTGCAGCTCTTCATACTGACGGCATGGAGACAAAGCAACCCATCAGTGACACAACCTACCCAGAACTCAGGCACCTCCCTTGCTCTGTGGTAGGGGCGGCAGCCGGCAGCAGAGACTGTCCCAGGTGCCCTGTCTGCTTCCCAACTCC
>NW_008825556.1:283664-294045 GCF_000699105.1 Pygoscelis adeliae
CAGAGCCAGGTAGACGAGCCGGTACGTGGTGGGCCGTGAGGGACACAGTTCATTTCATTGCAGGACACCGGAGCTGGGTTTAAGGAGGCTGGGCTGCTGCCGGGAGAAGATAGGAGATGCTTCTTTCCTTTTTCAGTGTGGCTTTGGGGCTCAGAATCTCACTCCTGAAGATTTGACGGAGGTGGTCGTGACGCATCTCCGTACGGAGGACGATCCCCCACTGGAGCTGAAGTTGCCACCTCCAGAGCTGCACATCCTTCCGCTTCCAGAAGAGAAGCCACCGCCGTACATTCCTCCTCCCATTCCACAACTGCCGCCCATGCTTCCACCTCCAAAGCTTCCTCCTACTCCACATACGCCTCCTCCCATTCCTCCGCCCATGCCGCTGCCGCCTCCGAAGCCTCCTCCCATGCCGCTGCCGCCTCCGAAGCCTCCTCCCATGCCGCTGCCGCCTCCGAAGCCTCCTCCCATGCCGCTGCTGCCTCCGAAGCCTCCTCCCATGCCTCCTCTGCCTCCAGTCATGGTGGTCCTGCCTACCACAGCTGGAAGAGAAGCACAGGCTACATACATGTTGTCCTCTGGCAGGCGGTATCTCCAAAAAAACATGGTCTGCTACTACTTCTCAAGGAAACAAATGCGGATACTTACAGACATTGACATTGGACATGCCATCGTTGCACAGCCTGTGATGGAAAACAGGACCAGTTAATCACACAGAAATAGCACGTTTCTTCCACTGAGAGTTTCCATTTTTTTACAAGGTATATATTCCCTATTCTTTCTGAATTTCCTAATTATTCTTTAAAACAAGTGAACAGCCTTGTACTTAACATTCTTATAAGTAATATGGAAAAGATACTTAAGGCTAAGAATTACAGCATGAGTGATATGACATTTATCTCTAGAGTGCATGCAAGGATTTTACCCACACATAGTATAGTCTGTCAAGAATTTAGTCTAACAGATACAAAGAAAGAGGGGTACCTGTTCTCCTCTCCCTCCAGCAGCTTCCTGTACATGGCAATCTCGACATCCAGCGCAATCTTGATGTTCAGCAGCTCCTGGTACTCCTTCAACAAGCGAGCCAGCTCCTCCTTGTCTTTGCTCAGGGCACATTCCAGCTCTTCCAGTTTCCTCCTGGCATCCTTGAGGGCCATCTCACCCCGTTCCTCAGCCTCGGCAATAGCTGACTGCAGCTGCTGGTTCTGAGGAAGAAAAAAGAAAAGCGGTTTCTCAGTTCCCTTCTGCACACCTTCCACTGGGGCAGCCCTCAGGGCACAAACTGGATGGAAAATAGGCAGGAACCATCAGTCTCCTCCAAAGGACCTGAATTTCAATGACTCACATTGTCCTTAGCACACCACCCAGCCTGGTAGTGACCCAGCGTGATGCCATCACACAACGAGATGCTGAGGAACCCCTACCTGCTTCTTCACGTTCTCAATCTCAGCCCGCAGCCTCTGGACGTTCCTCGTCAACTCCTGTATCTCTATCTTGGTGTTGCGGAGGCTGTCCCCATGCCTTCCAGCAGTGTTCTGCAGCTCTTCATACTGACGGCATGGAGACAAAGCAACCCATCAGTGACACAACCTACCCAGAACTCAGGCACCTCCCTTGCTCTGTGGTAGGGGTGGCAGCCGGCAGCAGAGACTGTCCCAGGTGCCTTGTCTGCTTCCCAACTCACCCGGCTCTGGTACCAAGCCTCAGCTTCAGCCCGGCTGTTCTGCGCAATCTGCTCGTACTGGCGCCTGACCTCCTCAATGATGCTGTCCAGATCCAGGTGACGGTTGTTGTCCATGGACACCACCACGGACAGGTCCCGGCTGATTGTCTGCATCTGAGCCAGTTCCTACAACCAAGACGTGAGTTAGCCTGACCATCCGAGGAGGGGAGAAAAGAGCAGCAGCTCCAGGCAGCCTCTCCAGACCAAATCCACATGGGCACCCGGACCAAGCTCAGTGTCTTTGGCCACCGCACGCCTCAGTGCAACTCCAGCCAGCCCAGGGGAAGGGAGAGGGCTCTTACCTCCTCGTAGATGCACCTCAGGAAGTTGATTTCATCAGTCAGAGCTCCCACCTTGGCTTCCAGCTCTACTTTAGTCATGTAGGCACAGTCCACGTCCTAAAGGAAAGATCACACGGTTAGACAACAGCTTCATCCCACCCCCTCTCTCCTGGTGCCTCTGAGACTCACCTTCTTGAGCACCACAAACTCGTTCTCAGCAGCGGTGCGCCTGTTGATTTCTTCTTCGTACCTGTTGAAGGGGACAAGACAAGAAGAGTCTCTCGCACTGCTCATCAGTCAACCAGTGGAACCCTCCGTCCCTCCATGGCAACCTCGGTCCCATTTCTACAGAGCTCCAGAGCAAAGGGAAGACAGCCTGCAAATGTCCGAGCTGGCTTAGCTCTCCTGTCTTGGTGCTCATTTCTTTCTTAGGCCGTCACTGCACTTACTTGGTTTTGTACTCCTCCACGTATTGCCGCATGTTCTGCAGCTCTGACTCCAGCTGTCCCCTCTGTCCCAGGAGAGACTCTAGCCTCCTCCTCAGGTTCTGGATGTAATTTTCAAAGATGACATCAAGGTTCTTCCTTGGCCCCGAAGGCCCTTGCTGTTGGAGGAGCTCCCACTTGGTGGAGAGGACCTTGTTCTGTTGCTCCAGGAAGCGGACCTGAAAGCCCACAAAGGGGTGTGTGAGATATTCACCTGGAGAGACATCACACCCCTCAAACCTCCTGCTTATTTGGGACGCCAGGGGAATCATTTCCCAAATCCCCAACTATGGCTCATTCAAACATCCAAGCTCCTAAAGTGCATGACAAGCATTAATATTTTTTGAGTCATTCTGAACTTCTCCCTTTGAGCAAAACGATGTTGCCAATAGAAAACAGCATCCCCTTTTTCCATAGCATCAGTTTTGGACATTGCTATCATCTTTGCAGTAGCGAAGTCAAGAAAACAATTATTTTTTTCATCTAACTGCACATAAATTCTCTTACAAGGGATTCTGTATGTCTTTGGTTTTTATTTGAAATGAAAATAATCCAAGAGTGTTGGAAAGGTATTTAACACTCTTAAGTTTATAGAATCAGTTCCTTGAAAAGAAAGTTTCATCAAAAAGAAAAGCACAGTAGTGAGAACTCTTAGGACAACTAAATATACAATGATGACTTTACCCTGAATCACTAGAAATTAGGCTGAAGAGATGACTAGGCAAGAGAATCTACAGAATGTGCTGCAGATGTTCTCTTTGATCTCCCATTAGCATGAAAACCTTGTCTATTGTTCAGTATTGCTTAATAAGACCTTAATAATAACTTGCTACTAAGGCATCAGTCTTGCAAACTTTAAGAAGTACTTGTTGGTAAGAAAAAAAATTCCCTTTCCACACCACAGGAAAGCCGTTTAAAACGCCCACCTCCAACAAACGTGGTCCTAAATTCTCACCTTATCAATGAAAGAGGCAAATTGATTGTTAAGAGTCTTGATCTGTTCCTTCTCCTGGGACTTCACTTGTTGGATCTGAGGGTCAATCTCAACATGGACCGGCCGCAGGAGGGTTGAGTCAACCTGCACTGGTTGGATGCCTCCAGGGAAGCCAGGGCCACCAAAGCCACCCATTCCTCCACCGCCCATTCCTCCACCACCCATTCCTCCACCAAAGCCACCCATTCCTCCACAACTCATTCCTCCTCCACCAAAGCCACCCATTCCTCCTCCATAGCCTCCACCAAAGCCACCCATTCTGCCTCCATATCCTCCACCGCCATAGCATCCACCCATGGTAATTCTTCTGCTGCCACCCATGTTATGGAGGCTTCTGCTGCTAAACCCTCCACAATGTCCACCTCCTCCACCTCCCCTGGATGAGGAGTATGAACTGTAACTGATCTTGCTTCTGCCGCCACCTCCTCCAAAGCCACCACCGATGGCAGAGCAAGAGCTGTAGCCCCTTCTACTCCCGCCTCCAAAGCTTCTGCAGACAGACTGCCGAGACATGGCTGTTTCTTCTAAGCAGAGTCAAAAATCAAGAAGATAAGAAAGATCTGAGGGATGAACGCAGAGAGAAGTCTGCACAGCCTTCTCTGGCTCCACAGATCCAGGCATTCCCTTTTATCCACTTCTGGAGGTGGGCTGGGTCTACAAGGGCGTGAAGGTGGAAAGCAATTTATTATTTTCATCAGCATGGTGTTGTTGACAGATTCTCAGCTGAGCTTTACCATATTTGGGCCTGCCTATAAACACACCCTGCAATATAGAAGTGAATAAAAGAACAAGAACATTCAAACAGGTCTCAATAACTAAGCGGACTCTCATATCTTTATGACATTTTGGAAATCAACTTTTACGATAATGCACTTTTCTGCAGCCCCTCATTGGATTTCCAGCCTTCATTAATGGTTCCCAATAATTCCAGATATAGATCTTTCCAATCAAAGCTCCACTGCAGGAGAACTTTTGATGAAATCACAGCTATAATATAGCTTTCACAATTCCTTAAACACACCCTAAATCCCCTTTTTATATGTAAAATTGCCTTCGGCATTTTAGAAGTTTCCCAATCTTGAACAAGAACTCATGACACCAAAGTTTGAAGAGACTCAGCGTATTCTCCTGCTAGAAAGGAATTACATCTCCTTGGAGTGCGCGTGGTGTCACTTTGAATGGGAGTGTCTTCTCCCTGTGGATTAAATTCCCTCCAACCGTATCTCCCCAAATCTGTGACAACTAACTGGGACCTTGGATGATGCTGGAGCAGAGTGAACAAGACAACTTGAATCATCATGCTCCTTCTCTGTGCTCTTCTGAGGGTGATGGGGAATGACGACCTGTGGAGGAACGAAGGGACACGTCGGGCAGCTGCTTCGGTGACAATGATTGGGGACAGACAGACAGACAAGCACTACAGAAGCGGAATGACAGATGAACAATTCAAGGTAGTGAGGGGTTCCTACTGCTCAGATGAATGTTGCTGACCTCTTGTTTACCTGGTTCTTTCCAAAGATGAGACAACTGAAGTGGAAAAACATGTTGAGAAATGGAGCTATTACAATGTCTAAGGCATAGTTTATCCTCTTGATTTCAAATATTCGGTTGGAAAAGGAACGTATCTTAGAAATGTATTCTCTAGGATGTCTCTGAAATAAAGAAGCCCATTTTTGGATTGCATGTAAATGAACTTTTAAATAATTAACCATAAGGTTCCAGATTATGATAGAAAACACACAATGATACTGACGTGCAGTGTTCTGAAGAAGCTAGATTACAGGTGCTGGTTAAAAGGAAACTGAGGTCTGTAAATACTATTTAAAAGGCATTCTGAAGGTAGTATCTGTCTGGATGTTATCAATCAAATATATATTTAAGATAATGAGCGAAATATAAAACGACCTTTCACATTTTCTGTAGATAATAGCCAGCACAAGTAACCAAAAGTGGCAGAGAAAATATACGCTACAGCCCTTCAAAAGACTTAAAACAAAAATGAACATAAATTTAAGGTGCTTCAAAAGATCTAAGTAGGAATATGTACATTCATAAGGAATTTTCAGAATCACCCATAAGACTTGTGCAACTAAATGTTGTTTGAAAGTATCACTAGGTATCAGCCTTCAGCCACAGACACTTCAAAGCCTTTGAAAAACCAGCCCAGAGAAACACCTTCAAAAGCCACCAGAGGAATCAGAAACACAAACGCCATTGACTGTCACTGGGACGGAGGCTGCTTGACACCAGGGTCTCTTCACAGAACGGGGCGTAGGGGAGTGGAGAACGTTAACCTTGAGGGACTCAAGTAATGGTTGGCCAAGGGTTGTCCTACCCTTGGGGGACACAAGTCATGGTTGGCCAAGTGCAACCCAGATGTGCGTGGCCTGCCCTCTGCAACAGGCTGCAGGGGCAGAATGGGCTGCCGTCCCTACAGCGGGGAGGGGACACCTCCCCTTTCAAAAGCAGCTTGAATGAAGAGGGTCTTATTTCTCAGTCGTTGTCCCCAAGACAGGGAGTTAAGTCCTCCGGATCGTCCTGCAGAGCAGTGCACTCGCTCACGATGTGCAGTCCCCGGGAGGTGTAGGGTAGCTCCATTTCTGGTTAGAGCAAACGGGTCGTCTCTTCTCGTGGCCTCCCTCCAGATTGCCAAACGCACGGCAGCTGCCTTTCTCGGTAGGCAGCGTGACTTGGTTGTAACATCCCACATGGCAGCTCCACAACGAGGGGGAAGATCTGTTAAGTCAGCCAAATGCCTGGATGCTGACCACATTCAGCACATACAGATAAGACGCCCAGACTGAGTCACTCTGACGTCTTCAGACAAGATGTGAAGATTATACCAAACCTGGAGTCACTTCAGCCTCCTCCAGGTAAAACTCAATACCAAGCCGGGGCTCCAGCCGTTCCTTCAGATCTCTTACACAAGGAGCTGTGCACGGCAGAGTCATCAACACCAGGCAAAAATGTAAACGCAGCAGAAAATGTAGAGGGAGAGCAAGCCAGGCTGCAGCTTTGGGTCTCACACAGCAAAGAGATTCTGGCAGCACAGAGGAGGATGTCACAATGACTCCTCACGACAATGCCTACAACCCCGTGTTTCAGATTTAAAGCCGAGAAGAAACATAGTCTTAAAATTAAGAACGAAAGCAGGTGACTCTTGGCCCAAGCCAAACCCCAACGTGCTCTTGGCACAGCCCCGGCTTCCCAGAGGCATTGCCTTCTCATCGTCTTCTGTTTGGGCCAAGCCCAGCCACGTTCCCCAGCTCTAGCACACCTCTGCTGGGCTTCAAAGGGAGTAGAAGTCCCTCTTCCAAGAGCCCTGTAACCATTCCCCACTGCCTTGCCTGGACTTCTTCCTAGGTCCGCAGCTCCCTGACCTGCTAGGGGGACGCTGGCAGCTCGCAACAGGTTGCTGTGGGACTCCTGAACCACTACTGAAAGCGGTTGCTGTCTCTTTGATCTCTTCTTGTGGTGGAGGAACTGAAGCACAGATCAAACGCACAGCATTCTTCTCCCGTACCTCCTCCTCGAGCTAGACCAAATCTCTCCCGCTGGCTCTCAACTGAATACTTGGCCACACCTCAAATACTGTGTTCAGTTTTGGGCCCCTCACTACAAGAAGGATGTTGAGATTTTGGAACGTGTCCAGAGAAGGGCAACGAGGCTGGTGAGGGGTCTGGAGAACAAGTCTGATGAGGAGCGGCTGAGGGATCTGGGGTTGTTCAGCCTGGAGAAAAGGAGGCTGAGGGGAGACCTCATCACTCTCTACAGCCACCTGACAGGAGGTTGTAGCGAGGTGGGGGTTGGTCTCTTCTCCCAAATAACTGGCGAAAGGACGAGAGGAAATGGACTCAAGTTGCGCCAGGGCACTACTGAAAGCGGTTGCTGTCTCTTTGATCTCTTCTTGTGGTGGAGGAACTGAAGCACAGATCAAACGCACAGCATTCTTCTCCCGTACCTCCTCCTCGAGCTAGACCAAATCTCTCCCGCTGGCTCTCAACATAAAGAGGAGACACTGGGGGGTCTTGTCCAACTTTTCAGGGAGCTGATGGGTACCTGAGCCCACGGTTTTGGGATGAATCGCGCCTTCCCAGCCCTTCGTGTTCCTACAGCTGGTCGATGAAGGGGAGGGTGAGTTAGTGGTTCTCAAGCACTCCTGGTGCTTGTAGGGTGCCGAGCTGTGCAGCCTGCCTGGCCACAGCCTACTTGTAACAGCAGAGGGTAGCTGCTTGGCCAACGTCCATAGCCACGCTTACGGGCAGCTGTAAACCTGCCCTCCCACCACTCCCCGCAAGACTCCTACCGTTGCCACCTCCCCTACCACACAGCAGAGTCCACTCCGAGGCAGGAAACTCAGATGAACTGACAAGAGCAGACCTGATGTCTGCCCCCGCCCTGCCGCTGCCGATTGCCATCATCAGTCACAGTGTTTGGGTCTCTGCTGGTTTCACCACTGTGCTCTGGCAGCGTTCCTGCGCAAACCCCGTAACTTTCTGCTTGTGGTTTCGTGTACCCTGCACGCAGCTCCCTCCTGCTCTCGAAATCTGAAATCCAAGAGGGAGATTCATAAGACCTCTTTCCTAGAGCAGCTGCAGTTTGTATGTTACCAGACCACTCTGGTAAGACGTGACATGAGCAACAGGGTCCCGAGTGCCTTAGTCTGCATAAAGGCTGAGCCCTAAATATTGGCAGGGGGTAGCCTGCAGCCTCCTCATTGATTCGGAAGGTGCTGGAGCCCTCTGCGCTGGAGGTTTCAAGACGCAACAAATGAAGGCATCAGCTGTTGAAATGACTATACGTGATTCCAAGGGTGGGGCTACCTCAGGAGCTGCCCAAAAATTTAACAGCCTCCTGAATTCCTCCCGTTTGGGTTCCCAGTGCTCCCGCCTGCTCAAATTTACTGCACGTTGCTTGGCTGGAGTATTCATAACCCCACCATTCTAGGTACGGGCTTGTGCTTTCAGGCACTGCAATGACTGCTAAGAGTCAAGAGGCATCACCCATGCTGGGACACTTGCCTGGCTCCCTCCGCACACCCATTCCGTTCCCTCAAGGCACAGTCACGGCACGTTGAACAGAAGGACAACCCCCACCTTCCCACCAAGTTGCTTCCCCAACAGCTAAAACCACCTGGCCTAGAAGTGGCTTCCAAAGCAATGACACAAAGACGTCGTGAATGTTCTCTGCAATTTATTGAGAATGGCAACATCCCGAGGAAGTAGGACATACCACAAACAGAAGAGGAAGGGAGGTGGGGACAGTACATCTTGTTCCATGTCACAGGGGGCCTGGCTCTGAAGAGCAAGCTTTGTTCTCCTTAGAAAAAGTCCACGTGTGCCTGAGGTGTTAGCAGGTGTCACGGAGAGCAAGGACAAGTGGAACTGGAAGCCACGGCTCCAGAGGGAGCTCCGGCTTACAGCACACCTGGGGCTACCAGGGGAGCAAAGCTGCCCAGGCCCACCATTCTAGGTACGGGCTTGTGCTTTCAGGCACTGCAATGACTGCTAAGAGTCAAGAGGCATCACCCATGCTGGGACACTTGCCTGGCTCCCTCCGCACACCCATTCCGTTCCCTCAAGGCACAGTCACGGCACGTTGAACAGAAGGACAACCCCCACCCTTCCCACCAAGTTGCTTCCCCAACAGCTAAAACCACCTGGCCTAGAAGTGGCTTCCAAAGCAATGACACAAAGACGTCGTGAATGTTCTCTGCAATTTATTGAGAATGGCAACATCCCGAGGAAGTAGGACATACCACAAACAGAAGAGGAAGGGAGGTGGGGACAGTACATCTTGTTCCATGTCACAGGGGGCCTGGCTCTGAAGAGCAAGCTTTGTTCTCCTTAGAAAAAGTCCACGTGTGCCTGAGGTGTTAGCAGGTGTCACGGAGAGCAAGGACAAGTGGAACTGGAAGCCACGGCTCCAGAGGGAGCTCCGGCTTACAGCACACCTGGGGCTACCAGGGGAGCAAAGCTGCCCAGGTACTCCACTCGGGGGCAACTAACCCCTTTGGCCACCGGCCGAGAAGATGCTCCCTGCCAGCTCTGCCAAGGGACGAGTCCCGCTTGCCCCACATCTACCCCGACCCCAAGCGCTAGTGAATGGAAGCAGCAGGATGTACTGCATGCAGAAGCACCCCAGGGATACGGCCATCGAGGAAGGGACGTGAGGACAGAGGAGGAAAGAGGAGTTTTATACACATTTGCCACGAGGCAGCCAGAAATGTACAACCCAGCAAGAAAGGCAGAGCGTTTCCCTCCTGTAAATCAGCTCTCCGTGCTGCGTATCCACAGGTGAGACTTTTCCTTGCTCAGACGGTTATTTCATCACTGGGCTTGGGGCTAACGAGCAGCTCGCCAGGGCTGCTAACGGGACACGGCATTGCCACGAGACTCCCTTGATGGGACAGAGCCAGGTAGACGAGCCGGTACGTGGTGGGCCGTGAGGGACACAGTTCATTTCATTGCAGGACACCGGAGCTGGGTTTAAGGAGGCTGGGCTGCTGCCGGGAGAAGATAGGAGATGCTTCTTTCCTTTTTCAGTGTGGCTTTGGGGCTCAGAATCTCACTCCTGAAGATTTGACGGAGGTGGTCGTGACGCATCTCCGTGCGGAGGACGATCCCCCACTGGAGCTGAAGTTGCCACCTCCAGAGCTGCACATCCTTCCGCTTCCAGAAGAGAAGCCACCGCCGTACATTCCTCCTCCCATTCCACAACTGCCGCCCATGCTTCCACCTCCAAAGCTTCCTCCTACTCCACATACGCCTCCTCCCATTCCTCCGCCCATGCCGCTGCCGCCTCCGAAGCCTCCTCCCATGCCGCTGCCGCCTCCGAAGCCTCCTCCCATGCCGCCGCCACCTCCGAAGTCTTCTCTCCTCCCTCTTACGCCTACCTA
>NW_008825556.1:294361-294959 GCF_000699105.1 Pygoscelis adeliae
GAATTTCCTAATTATTTTTTTTAAAAAGTGAACAGCCTTGTACTTAACATTCTTATAAGAAATATGGAAAAGATACTTAAGGCTAAAAATTACAGCATGAGTGATATGAAATTTATCTCCAGAGTGCATGCAAGGATTTTACCCACACATAGTATAGTCTGTCAAGAATTTAGTCTAACAGATACAAAGAAAGAGGGGTACCTGTTCTCCTCTCCCTCCAGCAGCTTCCTGTACATGGCAATCTCGACATCCAGCGCAATCTTGATGTTCAGCAGCTCCTGGTACTCCTTCAACAAGCGAGCCAGCTCCTCCTTGTCTTTGCTCAGGGCACATTCCAGCTCTTCCAGTTTCCTCCTGGCATCCTTGAGGGCCATCTCACCCCGTTCCTCAGCCTCGGCAATAGCTGACTGCAGCTGCTGGTTCTGAGGAAGAAAAAAGAAAAGCGGTTTCTCAGTTCCCTTCTGCACACCTTCCACTGGGGCAGCCCTCAGGGCACAAACTGGATGGAAAATAGGCAGGAACCATCAGTCTCCTCCAAAGGACCTGAATTTCAATGACTACATTTCCCTCACGCTGTCCTTAGCACACCACCCAGCCC
>NW_008825556.1:297042-314331 GCF_000699105.1 Pygoscelis adeliae
TTGCTCAGACGGTTATTTCATCACTGGGCTTGGGGCTAACGAGCAGCTCGCCAGGGCTGCTAACGGGACACGGCATTGCCACGAGACTCCCTTGATGGGACAGAGCCAGGTAGACGAGCCGGTACGTGGTGGGCCGTGAGGGACACAGTTCATTTCATTGCAGGACACCGGAGCTGGGTTTAAGGAGGCTGGGCTGCTGCCGGGAGAAGATAGGAGATGCTTCTTTCCTTTTTCAGTGTGGCTTTGGGGCTCAGAATCTCACTCCTGAAGATTTGACGGAGGTGGTCGTGACGCATCTCCGTACGGAGGACGATCCCCCACCGGAGCTGAAGTTATGCCGCTGCCGCCTCCGAAGCCTCCTCCCATGCAGCTGCCGCCTCCGAAGCCTCCTCCCATGCAGCTGCCGCCTCCGAAGCCTCCTCCCATGCAGCTGCCGCCTCCGAAGCCTCCTCCCATGCAGCTGCCGCCTCCGAAGCCTCCTCCCATGCAGCTGCCGCCTCCGAAGCCTCCTCCCATGCCGCTGCCACCTCCGAAGCCTCCTCCCATGCCGCTGCCACCTCCGAAGCCTCCTCCCATGCCTCCTCTGCCTCCAGTCACGGTGGTCCTGCCTACCACAGCTGGAAGAGAAGCACAGGCTACATACATGTTGTCCTCTGGCAGGCGGTATCTCCAAAAAAACATGGTCTGCTACTACTTCTCAAGGAAACAAATGCGGATACTTACAGACATTGACATTGGACATGCCATCGTTGCACAGCCTGCAAAAGGAAATTGGTAAATTTTAATTACCCAACAAAAGAGACATCTTAAAAACTGAGAACTGCATTTCCATTATCAAATCAGTTTCCTGTTTCATCCTTATCAGCAACTTTGATAACACTAAAATATTTGAGGAGGGACGGCATTGACTATTCCTCTTTATGATGAAGTTCTTCCAACCTTCAGGTTCATTAAAGAATTTGCATGTAACAGAAATGAAATGGTTGTTATACCACCTGTAGTGATCAGAGTATGCAATTATCAGTCCTGACCACCCAAAATGTCACCCAGAATGCCAGTAGCCTTATCTACCCACTGTAACCAAAGGAGCTGGTTTGAGATTAAACTGTTAATGTCAAAACTCAGGGTGTCCAGCCCAGATCTCAACATCCCCCTCAAATCAGAGGTCAAGTGTTTACCTGTTCTCCTCTCCCTCCAGCAGCTTCCTGTACATGGCAATCTCGACATCCAGCGCAATCTTGATGTTCAGCAGCTCCTGGTACTCCTTCAACAAGCGAGCCAGCTCCTCCTTGTCTTTTTGCAGAGCACATTCCAGCTCTTCCAGTTTTACCCTGGCATCCTTGAGGGCCATCTCACCCCGTTCCTCAGCCTCAGCAATAGCTGACTGCAGCTGCTGGTTCTGAGGAAGCAAAAAGGGCACTTTCTCAGATCTCATTTTGTCAATTAGGTTCAGCCCTCAAACCCCAAATGGAGAAGTCAAGGGAAAAAAGGAAACATCTACATGAAGTAAACAAGGGGTGGTTGAAGAAACCATTTCTGCCTCACACATGGTCCTTTGTGATCCAACCTGATGCCAGCATCCCGTGAGGCACTAGCCAACCCCTACCTGCTTCTTCACGTTCTCAATCTCAGCCCGCAGCCTCTGGACGTTCCTGGTCAACTCTTGGATCTCTATCTTGGTGTTGCGGAGGCTGTCCCCATGCCTTCCAGCAGTGCTCTGCAGCTGTTCATACTGATGGCACCAAGACAAAACAAACCTTCAGTGAAACATTCCTGATGCCCAGACAAGATTTGTCAACAGTTTCATAGCTCACGTGCTGCTACAAGCACCTATCACGTTGGTCATGGATACCCAGCTCAATGTAAAAGATGGTTCTGAGACTAAAATATTATTGATTTTGAACTTTGAAATAGATCTTAGTCACACTAATAAGCATCCCTTGGCTTCTTAAAAGCTACTTTGGGCAGGCATTTTCTAGTTACGGTACATTTTTGGCCATCTTTATTGAAAGGCTTGTACCGTGCACCAAAGTGAGATTCTGGACACCTAGAACACGGTGAGTCAGACCCCTCAAAAGCAACACAATTCCTCTTGAGACTTCCTGGCATGAGCTCCACCACCGTTAGCTTAAAGAGATGTCTCACTTTGTCATAAATTATCTGCAAACTGTAGCCATCGCCCAGGGTTCCTTAACTGCTTTGCAACTCACCTGGCTCTGGTACCAAGCCTCAGCTTCAGCTCTGCTGCTCTGAGCAATCTGCTCGTACTGGCGCCTGACCTCCTCAATGATGCTGTCCAGATCCAGGTGACGGTTGTTGTCCATGGACACCACCACGGACAGGTCCCGGCTGATTGTCTGCATCTGAGCCAGTTCCTACAACCAAGACGTGAGTTAGCCTGACCATCCGAGGAGGGGAGAAAAGAGCAGCAGCTCCAGGCAGCCTCTCCAGACCAAATCCACATGGGCACCCGGACCAAGTTCAGTGTCTTTGGCCACCACACGCCTCAGTGCAACTCCAGCCAGCCCAGGGGAAGGGAGAGGGCTCTTACCTCCTCGTAGATGCACCTCAGGAAGTTGATTTCATCAGTCAGAGCTCCCACCTTGGCTTCCAGCTCTACTTTAGTCATGTAGGCACAGTCCACGTCCTAAAGGAAAGATCACACGGTTAGACAACAGCTTCATCCCATCTCAGAAGAGCTGTTGGCAGCCAATGCCTGCTGTTGGGAGCTGCCCGTCTTGGTGCTGCCTCCTTCCAACATCTCTGCAGCCTGTCCCCCCACATCCCCTCTCTCCTGGTGCCTCTGAGACTCACCTTCTTGAGCACCACAAACTCGTTCTCAGCAGTTGTGCGCCTGTTGATCTCTTCCTCATACCTGTGGAGAGTAAAAATACGAGCTGAGTTTCCTGAATTTTCCTGCCTAAGGCCACACTAAACAAACTAAAAGAAAAAAACCAGAATAAAATATTTAGACTGAAAAAACTATGTCCACAATTGCCATAATAAGCACGTCTGTGAAGAAAAACGACTAAAGCTGCTTGAGTTGCTTTCTGGGTTAGACTGTCACTGCACTTACTTGGTTTTGTAATCCTCAACATATTGCTGCATGTTCTGCAGCTCCGTCTCCAGCTGCCCCCTCTGTGCCAAGATTGAGTCCAGCTGCCTCCTCAGGTTCTGGATGTAATTTTCAAAGATGACATCGAGGTTCTTCCTTGGCCCCGAAGGCCCTTGCTGTTGGAGGAGCTCCCACTTGGTGGAGAGGACCTTGTTCTGTTGCTCCAGGAAGCGGACCTGAAAGCCAACACATGGAGTATCCACCATCACATGTGGAACAACAGCAGCAGCCAAGGCACCCTTTCATCACGTAAAAAGATTCTCCTTTGCATGACGATGAGAGAACAAGCTAACTTTTTTTTTTTTTTTTAATTTCTGTTGTTGCCTGAACTGCAAGATGGGGAAAAGGAGGAAATTTCTAAGTCATATTCAAGTCGAAGGAGCTTTTAAATGTAACACCAGCTCCAAGTACATTCCCATTGCAGGTAGTATAGAAATCTTAGATTTCTAGTCTAGATTTAAAAGCCTGGATATTTGAAAGCAAAGAGAAAAAAATTATATTAGTGAATCCTTAAATGGGAGGGTATTTGGAGAGAGAGTGGTACAGAAAGGAAAATTTGCGCCTGAAACCTGAAGATGTTTGGAGGCGTTGAGCCTGCTTGCAAGAAGAACCTATTAGTTGAGCCTGGTGCAACAGGCTAGATGAAAGCCCTGAAGACATCGCTTTGATCTTGTATGGAAGAGAGATTCTCATCTCTTCCCTAGCAGTACGTAATAAAAAGACTCTGCTGAAGCTTCTCAGCCTGCTGATACTTAGCTCAAAAAGGACATTTCTGCAGAACTTGAAAGTTCCTCCTAATTTTGACCCTTAATTAGACACAATCCCACCCTCTCACCTTATCAATGAAAGAGGCAAATTGATTGTTAAGAGTCTTGATCTGTTCCTTCTCCTGGTTTTTGACTTGCTGGATATGGGGATCAATCTCAACATGGACTGGCTGTAGGAGGGTTGAGTCAACCTGCACTGGCTGGATTCCAGGGCCACATCTACCTGGGCCACCAAAGCCTGGCATGCCAAAGCCTGGTCCACCAAAGCCGCCCATTCCTCCACCGCCCATTCCTCCACCACCCATTCCTCCACCACCCATTCCTCCACCATAACC
The DNA here is from genome assembly GCF_000699105.1 of Pygoscelis adeliae. Classification (NCBI taxonomy): domain Eukaryota; kingdom Metazoa; phylum Chordata; class Aves; order Sphenisciformes; family Spheniscidae; genus Pygoscelis; species Pygoscelis adeliae. Next base: position 301,260 of record NW_008825556.1, read on the forward strand.
ACCCATTCCTCCACCAAAGCCACCCATTCCTCCACCTCCCATTCCTCCAAAGCCACACATTCCTCCTCCACCAAAGCCACCCATTCCTCCTCCGTAGCCTCCACCAAAGCCACCCATTCTGCCTCCATATCCTCCACCACCATAGCACCCACCCATGGAAATCCTTCCACTGCCACCTATGTTATGGAGACTTTTGCTGCTAAACCCTCCACAACGTCCGCCACCTCCAATTCCCCTGGACATAGAGAACGAGCTGTAGCTGCTCCTGCTTCTGCCGCCACCTCCTCCAAAGCCACCACCGATGGCAGAGCAAGAGCTGTAGCCCCTTCTACTCCCGCCTCCAAAGCTTCTGCAGACAGACTGCCGAGACATGGCTGTTTCTTCTAAGCAGAGTCAAAAATCAAGAAGATAAGAAAGATCAATGGAGCTGTGCTGCAAGGAGATGAGTGCAAAGAGAAGGGAAGTAAGTCCCTCTGACTCGAGGGCAGTAGATGCTCTCTTTTATCTGTTTCTGGAGGTGGGCTGGGTTTGCATGGGCGTGAAGGAGGAGACAGTTACTGTCTTCATGAGTGTGGCGTGGTTTACAGATTTTCATCTTCAGTTTGCCAAACGTTGACCCTACCCAGAGACACACCCTATAATGCGGGAGAAAATTAAAAAAGATACAACTATGTCTACCAAATGGCAGCGCTCAGTGACTAAGAAGTCTTACGCTTTTATGGTATAGAACAGTCTCCCTAGGATATACTACTCTTTTTTTTTTCCACCTTTCATCCATTGTGGTTGTTTCCCTGCTTATGTTTATCTTTATTTTGATCTTTCACTCCAAAGCCCCATGGCAGGCAAGCGCTGTAGTTCATGCCAAGTTGTAGCATGGCTTTCACAATTCCCAAAACACACCTATGTTACACCCTTAGTCTTCTTTTTACATGGAAAATTGCCTTTGGCTTTGAGAAGTAGTTTCTCAATCCAGAGCCAGGGCTCAGCAAATTGCATTTTGATGAGGCTCTGTGTCTTTTTGATAAATAAAACCTTACCAGAAACGAGATACTGGAGCAATGGTTGGCACTGGAAATTCATTTATTGTTGGACCAAACTCTCATCGAAAGTGAGTTCTGGAGTCTTCCTGCCAAGATAGTCTCAGCACCAGTGGAGAAAGGCCACGAATATCACAGATGGGAAATCCCTCTAGGATTTTCCGGAGGCTTCAAGACCACGAGAAGAGCCAGAGGAGACATCAGGAGCTCAGCTGCTGCGGTGGGAAGTGTGGACAGATGGACAGACGGCTCTGAGGATAGACAGGGAGAAGGAGGCATGCAAAATCATGCTGCCCACATAATAAATCCTGTAACTATTTAAATGCAATTAGCTAGGCAGAGGATGCTAGAGAGCTCGACTCGTTTGTAGAGACACACAGAAATGAGGAGAACAGAGGGCACAGTAACTTTCACTTGAGGAAATGCATGTTTTTCAGCTGCCTGGCTTACTTCAGTATTTATATGCAAATATATTTTTGGCAGACAGACACACTCGTAAGCTGTGTTGAGCCCTCCTTCAAGAACACAGGTAGGTGTCCTTTTCAAGCTTATTTGAAAGCAGCCGCCAGATTTTAGAAAGGCAGAAGCTTATCAGAATACTCCGGGTTTGATCCCATACTGAGAAAGGATTAGCTTATGAGTTAAACTTGCATTAATAAGACTATGACCCATCATGCGTTCATCCTTCTGTCTTGCAGAAGCCTGCTTATCAAATGACAATTACTGCCTCATTTTTTAAAAAATTACTGAGAAATTATTTTTTTTTTATTAGTTTCCAACTATCCCCAACAGCAGAAGAATCAGAGAGTAGCATTTTTAAAGCTACCTAAGAAGGTGAGGGTGGTGAGACACTGGCCCAGGTCGCCCAGAGAGGTGGTGGATGCCCCATCCCTGGAAACATTCAAGGTCAGGCTGGACGGGGCTCTGAGCGACCTGATCTAGCGGAAGATGTCCCTGCCCGGGGCAGGGGGGTTGGACTAGATGAGCTTTAGAGGTCCCTTCCAACCCAAACCCTTCTGTGAGTCTATGATTCTATGAAATTTTGAAGTCCAAAAATCCTTATGACTATTAAGGCATCTAACTGTGCTGGTAGCTGTCTAACAAGGTTCTCAGAAGTTCCCACAGGACGCAGGCAATTAAGTGCTTCTTGAAAATCCACACTAGCAACTCTCAATATCTTCAGGTGTTTAAAAATATCACCCAGACACCTATTCTCAAAAGTGCCTACGGACCCAGACCGTGGCGCAACGTGCAGCTGAACTGGCATTTCCAGTGAAAAACACAACTATCCCTGCACAGCCTGCTCATCCCACCTCCTTCCCCAGCACCAGCGTGGATTCGTGAGCACGCGAGGAAGCCATCAGGGGGTAGATACGGCTAAAAAAATATATATATAATAACAGCAAGTCACTGCGAGACCGAAGGGGTGGGGAGGACAGGGGGGTTGGTGGTTGTAGAGCATGATTTATAGACAATAAATACGTGGGCTGAGGAGGTCCCCTGTGGCTTGTTGGTCTTCAGCAAGACTTGGTCTCCTAAATGCCACAGCTGGGACAAACGCCTGTCCATCCTGGGAGGTTTTGAAGCACAACCTCAAACATCACTGCAACCATCAGCCAAAAGTCTCGGCAAACACCTGATCCCCTCTCGGGGCCAGAAGGCAAGAGCCATCTCTCAACAGCCCTTCCCATCTAGAGGAGAGGCAAATCGCAGGCAAGACCCAGCAGCGCCGTCTCCGCGGACCCGGGCTGTGAACACGCTCGGCTCCTGATTTATCAGTCAAATAGATTCCACCACCGCCTGCAGCACCGCAAGGTTCAGGAGGGTGCCGTGGGTTCATAGCTACTATAGATACAATCACATATATGCGCATGTACAGACGCACAGGTACTTAAGGAAGCCTTCCCTTGCCTCCCTCTGCATTACCAAATATGTGGTTACGTTTTTCGGGGCGCTTTTTTTTTTTTTCTTCTGTGGGCAGGGCGACGTGATCAGAAAGTTTTCATGTTCCCAGCCGCACTGGGAGGAGATGCGTTAAGTCAGCACAACGCTCGAGTCCCGAGCGCCCGTGTTTAGATAACGCGCTCGTTGAGTAACAGCCGCGTCTCCAGCCAAGTTTAGGAAATCAAACCGGGATTTGGATATCAACATCATCGCCCGGTTCAAACGCAATAGGCAGCTTTAGACTGCAGGGATCTCAAACAACATCGTTGTACCCAAAGCCCCAGTGAAGGAAAGTGACCTTTAAAGGTCCCTTCCAACCTGAACTATTCTATGACTCTACGAAAATAAATGGGCAGGAATACAGGAAAAGCGGTTCAAGCCTTGAATACTTGGAGGAAAAGGCTCATTTCAGCAGCAACGCTGTCAGTCAACGTGCACTGAACTTAGGAGAAGTCTTCAACCACAGAAAGGCAGAGTTTGGGGGAAAAAAGCAAAGGAAAGCACTCCATAAAACATTTGACATCGAAGTGTTTTCACTGTGCTTTAGGAGAGACTTTTAAAACGGGGAAATCATGGTGAAATTAAACAAAACTTATTTCAGGCCACGTAAAATGATTTCACTCCACCAACAAAAGGCAGAAATTATGTCACACCTCTGTCCAGCCCAGGAGAATTTTCCCCTAATTGCTGGTGCAATCATAGGAACAAAAGGCAAGGGCTTTCTGGTGTCTGTTTGTTTTAACTGCAGCATTTGTACACATCTAGAAGCCTTTTGTCTCTCCATCACAATCAGCTGCCCTGATGTCAGGAGCCATTTGCTGGGGGCAAGTTTACACAGAGGCAGCTAGATTGGGGTGACTCTGAGGGAAGTGGATGTCTTTTCATTCAACGCCATCTCAGGTCCCTACTCACTAGAATATTTAACTATTGCCCAAACCGTATCCCCATCCAAGTAGTTACATGCCTTTGCTGGCAGCGTTGTGACATTCCACAGTGGCTGGTACGTTTATGTCTCGCATTTACAAACAGGGAACGGAGCATGGGGTAAATGAAATGACTCATCCAGATCGCAGAGCGAGTCTGTGGTTGACCAGGGATGTGATTCAAGGTCTCCTAAGCAAGAGGTCAAACCACGCCAGGAGTTTTTGGCTCTGAATTTACAGGTCATTAAAAATGTTCCACTTTTGTGGAGGGGTAGGGCTTGACAGGGGGTTGAGATTTTGCTCTTCCCATGGCCTCCATTACCTTTTGGAGACACCTTAAAAGCAACCCATGGATCCCCGGCCAGTCCAACAGTAAAAGCTGCAGGACTGGCTCCAACATCATGGATACTGAGGAATTAGCTCTGAATTAGCTGGAGGGGTGATGATCACCCTTCCCTCTTCCACACCTTCCCCCTTAGGGCTGTGCAATGTCTTTGCCATGACAGCACCAGCTGTGGGCACCACAGCATTGGGACCACCTTGGAGGACAGGGAAGCACGGGAGGAGGCCAGTGGTGTGCTTGGAGGCAGTGGTCAGTCAGAGGTGGACTAGCTAGGGAATATCCCAAGCTGGCCAATACGAGCAAGGAAAGGGCTTAGGAAGAGAAAGGGGAAGGGAAAAGCCTCCGACACCAACTGAGTCCGAAAGTCTGCTCTGCTCTAACAGGGCCAGCGGCCTCAGTCTTCCCTGGAGACCCAGCAGAAGGACAGAGAAGAGCATCTGGGTTCAACCCAGCTGCCTCTTTCTCTCCTGCCAGACCACCAGGAATGGGCTCGTTCCCACGGATGTAATCCAAGAAAACCCCGTGTGTTTCACAGACTCAGACGGATCAGACCATCGCGCTGAGCCTGACCCAGCAATTTTGCCACCCCAACCACCTCACCCCTGCAAGACCTCCTCCGCCCTCCTGCCAAACTTACAAACCATCCAAATTTTTTGCGAGTTTGGGGGTGGGAGAGGGGTGAGAAGGATGAGAGACCAGGCTACACGCTCGCTTAGGTTCCTTTAAATGCAAACTTCAAAGGGCAAGAGAAAGTCAGGTAACACTTTCAGATCTCAGCAAAAGAGGAGTCTTGTTGCAACACGAAACTCTTTGGTCAGAGAGAGAACCACACAGGCTTACTGCCTCTAGTGTTTATTAGGGTATGCCACATGCCAAAAGAGAAGGGATTAAGCAAACAAGCACAAGTGTTCCCATGATCACAATGAAAAGGTAAACCCTGAGCAAAACTAAACATTTTACAACAGCTTCTAAAGAACATGGGTGAAACTGCCAGTATCTTCCTTAGAAAAAAAACAAACTGCAGTGGGGTAAGAAATGTCTTCAGCTGAGACTAGTCACCATTAGGAAATTCTTGTTTTGGAGTTCGAGCCCTGGCTGATGAGTAGCACCGATTAAAATTGCACCACATCTGGATCCAGCACAAGATCTTGAAAGAAGTCAAGCCTTTCCCCAGGCTTCACAGGACACGAGTTCTCTGAGCTCTACCCATCGCTGGTGAGTTGCCTCTCACTCGGACCACGCTGCTTTATAGCCTTATCCCAGCCGTGTTTGGGGCTTTCCAGTGGACGGGCAGGTCCTGCTTCCAAACGAGTCCCAGCACCCTGATGACCAGCAGCTTTGCAGTGTCTCGAGGGGAGTGTTGGGGAAGCGAGCCGGTCTCAAACACTCCTGAGAATCTCAGTCATTAGCTGGTGAATATAGCCGTATTTTACTTTTCCATGCAGTTTCTGAAGGATGGTGGTGGTTTAGAATGAAATAGATGACCATCACCTTGGCAATGAAGGGGGGGTGGTAGTCATCATGAAATTTGCTTCCTTTCTCCTTTGGGTGCCGGGGAGGGGTGAGATAGCTTGCTTTCCTAGACCCTCGGGTTGACAGACGCAGAGCTGGTGGTCTTCTTCAGGATGGTGCCAGACCCCACCACCACTGAGTTGGACCCTCCGCCCACAGAGCAGAATCCTGCCCCTCCGGAGCCGAATCCCCCCCCAGAACAAAATCCTCCCCCGGAACCAAATCCGCCCCCTCCTGAGCTGTAGCAGAAGCCAGCACCGCCTGTGTTACCGCTGCCTCTCCCACTTCCAGCACCAAATCCGATTCCTCCTCCTCCTCCAAGGCACAGTCCGCCACCGTATCCACCTCCTGCAGAGCTGCTGCCGCCTGCCACCACAGCTGCAGAGAAGGAACAGAAGGCACGAGGTTACTTCTGATGCCACCGTAAAGTTTTGGAGCATCAGTCCCAGCCCACCACGCTCCCGTGGGAATGCTACTTACAGATGCTCACGGCACTCTGACACTCGCCAGACATCCTGCAAGGAAGAGACAGAGCGTCAGCTCCAGCCAGAGCATCTGGACTGGTCCAGCTCCATGAAGCCAGGCTTGGTCCATCAGACCATGGGCATAAATAACAGCGGCTATAGGACCGTAGTCCACACCATTAATATTTTAATAGAGGACATGTGCTGTGCCGCGTTCTTCCCATTGATTTAGCAGGATGCAATCAAGCTCTTGCTGTATCCCCACCCACCTGCTCTCCTCTCCTTCCAGCAGCTTCCTGTAGGTCGCAATCTCAACGTCCAGGGCCATCTTGACGTTCATGAGCTCCTGGTACTCACGGAGCTGCCGGGCCATGTCTGCCTTGGCTTTCTGCAGGCCTGACTCCAGGTCAGCCAGTTTGGCCGCAGCATCCTTGAGGGCCATCTCCCCGCGCTCCTCCGCATCCACGATGGAGCTCTGCAGAGTTTCACACTGGAGGGCAAGACGTGGATGTGATGAGTGGGGCAGGGGCAGCCAGTCGGAGATGAAGCCATGATCCCAGATCACCTGGGCTCAGCTGTTCACAAATACAGCAGATTTCCTCCCGCTTACAATGACTGTTACCAGACTATTTGCTTTTAGGGAAGCTCTGAAGGGCATTGCCAAGAGCTCACACCCATTTCTCAAAAAATGCAACCCCTACCTGTTTCTTCACGTTCTCGATCTCAGCCCGTATCCTCTGGATCATGCGGTTGAGCTCAGAGATCTCAGTCTTTGTGTCCTTAAGGCTGTCTCCGTGTTTGCCTGCGGTAGCCTGCAGCTCTTCATACTGGTAGGCAGAAGTGAGAGGAGCATGTTAGGTCCACCATGAGTGTCTCCTCACAACGGCTGTCCATACCACCCCATGCAAGCCAAGGTGAGCATGCATGTGCTAGCTCCAGTCTGGCCGGATCAGTACCAGCAACATCCCAGGTCTCAGCATGATCTGAGCTACCACCAGTAACTCTTCCACCTCCTCAGCCATCGGTGATCACAAGCAAGGTGTGGAGCACTCACCTTGTGTCGATACCAAGACTCAGCCTCCACTCGGCTCCTGTTGGCAATCTCCTCGTATTGGGCTTTGACCTCTGCAATGATGCTGTCAAGGTCGAGGTTTCGGTTATTGTCCATGGACAGAACCACAGAGGTGTCGGAAACGGTCTTCTGCATCTGAGACAGCTCCTGTAATTCACACCAGATCTGGCTTTAGCCCTGCCATAATTTCCTTACAGTATCACAACCCTTCTCCGTCCCAGCATCCCCCTCCAGAGAGCAGCTGGACCACTTACCGCTTCGTAAAGGTACTTCAGGAAGTTAATCTCATCTGCCAGAGAATCTGATTTTGCCTGAAGATCCACCTTGGTCATATAGACTGCATCCACGTCCTGCAGGAGAAACGGGAAGTGAAAACCTGCCTGACGCACACCGTTTTATCTAACGTTTAACTGTGAGCCTTTTGGTGCTCCGTTCCCTATGGCACATACATCTAGGGGTCCTGGTTTATGTCTGATGCTAACGAATCAGTGCTGATGGAAGCAAGACATCCTCTGAACCAAGATGTGTCTTTGTGGTAAAAAAAAAAAAGTACTTTACCTTTTTTAGGAGCACAAAATCGTTCTCCGCAGCTGTCCTTTTGTTTATTTCCTCTTCGTACCTGTTGATTATAACAAGGGAGATTGAATCTGTCTGCTTATTTTGGCTCTGGCTGCTGCTGGCAACTAGACGTGGTTGGCCTCAGACTAATGAACGCAGCAAAAATGGATCTGCCATGAACAAGATTTATGGACAAGCAGTGGCACTTCACCTTTCTAGATGAGTCCTGGCTCCTGCCATCTCCGATGCCTTGCTGAAGAAAGCCTGCAAAGAGGAATCCTATCTCTGCCTAAACTGAGTCCTGGTGGCTGTGGCCACTCCAACTCCTTCTGCAAGACCCAGGGACCTTCAGGTCCTCGACATGGGCCATTTCCAACTGCTCATTGGGGCAGGTAATTGCTGAAGAGCGTTGAGTGATGGAGATGATCTCCAAAACAAAGTCAATTTTCAACCTGCAACCTCGGTAGAGCAAGGGATCTGGCTGATCCTGATGAGTCCCAGACTTGCTTTCCCACCATTTTTTGTAACTCGTTCAGTGGCAGCATTTCTCCAGGCTTTGTTCTTGCTTTTCCAACTGGACAAATTAATCTAATAAATGATGGCAGGAAAAGAATCTTTTTTTTTTTTTTTTTTACCCCACATCATCCTTCCAAAGAAAGCTCTAAGCTTCAAATCATGAAGGATGTTATGGGAAGGAATCCATGTGGAAATCCATGAGGAAATTATAATAGGATTTAGCAACTAATCTAACTAGTTCATTAAATCATAATGTCATGGATTCTTAAGTGAGGAAGACAAACAGTAGAGGATCCTGCTTTAGTGAGAAGCGTAACTCAGACAACAATACGTATTGAGAAATACCTTGAAAAATCACCGCCTATTGTCAAAACTCCGTTGATGAAAACTTCCCCAAAACCTTTTACATTTTCTAATCATTGAAACAAGTGAAATATTGCCAATTCTTCTGATTCTTTCAATTTTCTGACTGTTCAAAGTAAGTTGTTGTCTCTATTTTCTCACCACCAGACAGCCCAACCACGACTACACCGAGAACAACATACTTCATCTTGAAGTCTTCCACCATATCTTGGAAGCTCTTCAGCTCTGACTCCAGCTGATGCTTCTCGCTCGAGAGGCGGTCCAGCTGCTTCCTCAGCCCGCTGATGTAGCTTTCAAAAAAGGGGTCGAGGTTCCTGCCACCCGTCCCTGTGCCACCCTGCTCCTGCAGGAGTTTCCACTTGGTCTCCAGAACTCGGTTCTGCTGCTCTAGGAACCGCACCTAAATGGTTGCAAGGGTGGGTAGAAAAAGAGTTAGACTGCTCCCAAAAGCATCTTTTTATTGATTTTTTTTTCCCCACATTTTCCATATTTTTTTCCATTTAATGAGTTTAACCTTCCTGCCTATTCTCATCTCCAGTGAGCAATAGCTCCAGGGTCCCACTCCAGGGCAGGTGGGACCACAGCTCTAGGATGAGGGGGCAAAGGTGGGTCACCTTCCCGCTCCAATCTCACAGTCTCTAAACAGGAGAAACACGGTGAACTTCATAGCTGTGGCACCTTCCCCTTAAAAATAGGCCAAAACACCCAAAGTCCTTCAGCCCACGGATGGACAGAGCCCATCAGCAGAGACTCCTCTGAGGGTGCTCTGCATGCAGGTACGTGGTCCCACGGCTCAGCACCAGCATCGTGGGCTTAAGAACCAAGGATCCTATTCCTGGGTTTCTCCATAACCTCGGGAAAGTCACTTCTGCAGCCACCATCTCTCTGTCTGCAGGGGTTCTTTGGGGTGGTCCGGGCAACCCCTGGCTCTCTGGGTATTACTGGACGGGTATCCCCCAGTAACTGCAACCAGCATGAGCTGTGGTAAGCCCAGACCTCCACCTCCCAGCCCCGGGTTGAAGCCGCTCTCACCTTGTCAATGAAGGAAGCGAATTTGTTGTTGAGCTGCATCATCTCCTCCCGCTCTTGTGTTCGCACCTTCTGGATCTCAGGGTCGATTTCAAGGTTGAGCGGAGCCAGCAGGCTCTGGTTGATGGTCACTTCCCTGATGCCGCCCGGTGGGCAAGGGGGAAAGCCTTGACCTCCAATCCCGCCATCAAATCCTCCACCAAAGCCTCCAAAACCACCACCGAGGCCTCCACCGAAGCCACCTCCGGCTCCACCACCATAGCCGCCACGAAATCCTGCCCCAGCACTGTAGCTGTAGCCAAAGCCTCCTTGGCCCCCTGCCCCAAAACCTCTGCAGACACCACCACCTCCACCAAATCCTCCCAGAGAGATACTTTTACTCCCTCCTAAGCAATAGAGGCTCCTGCTGCTGAAGCCACCAGCGTTGCCAGGTCCCCTGCATCCTCCACGGGACACAGAGCTGAACGTGACCTTGTTCCTCCCTCCGAAGCAAGCGGAGCTGGAGCTGAATCCCTTGCCGAGACCACAGGACTGGCGAGACATGGTGACAGGTCCCCAACAGTCAACCCGTGAAGAGAGAAGGGCTGAGCTGTGCGGTGCACGGGAGGAGGTTTGGAGGCAGGAGGAGGTGAGTCCTGTGGGTGCAGCGGCTGAGTGCCCCTTTTTATGTGCTCAGGGAGTTGGCCGGGTGTCAGGGGAGTGGAGATGTCTCTTTTTTTAATTCAATTCATTGTTTTAGGGCTTGGAAGGATGCCTTCTCTTTGCCACCACCATGACCTGCCTCAAAACACTCCCTCGAGAGCTAAGAAAAACAGTTATTGTTGGTGTTGGAAGCACAACTCTAAATCAAATTCCCTTAGCTGCCACTGTCAACTCATCACGGGCCTTTCTGAGCCTCTTATGGCAATGACAAAGCACTACAAATTCCTTGACATATTACACCCTCGAGGGAGACCCTTGTTTTAGCTAAATTACTCATTTTGAGCCTGGTGGCAGGTGCTTGGTTCACTGAATTCCAACAAAAACGTGGTTTCCCAATCACACCCTCAGATGCACTCCGGTTCAACCTCCTGCTCAAAGGAGGTTTGACTCGGGTTGTCCAAAACTGTTTCACAACCAGAGAGCATTAGTCCTTGTCAGGGTTATAAAATTAGGTTTATGTCAATAGAGAACACTTTTAAGAAGGTTTTAAAGTCATTTTAGATCACTCGGGCTGGTGTATTGAGCCTGGAGGGACACGGAGGGGTTTGCAGAGACCAAAATATCGTGGTATTTCCGTGTTGCACACCCTTCGCCGTACCTCAACAGGGTCGAGACGCCATTACCAGCCTGAGGAGCTCTGCCCCGCGTCCGTGACGGCAGGTCCCGATCCCTCCTAGGCTGGAAGCCTTCCAGGCACGGCCGGGATATTTCCTGATCATCCTCACAGGGTCTCCAGCCACGAGCCCCCTCCACAGCACGTGGCACTTGGCAAAGCTGCCCCGGCGCTAACCCACTAGCAAGCTTGCATTGTTTAAAAAAAATATGACTTAATTGCTTAACCGCTTTTAATTTATATTTTAATGAGCAGAGGTGTCTGGAGATGCCTTCCAACTGAGGATCCCCACTCATCCCGCTGTTAAAAAAAAATAAAAAGCCGTTAAACTTCCCCCCAAACCACAAGCTGCAGCTGAAGCCGTGACAATAAAAGCCAACTCTGTAACTATCCCTTTTACTGGAGACACTCGTGGGAGAGGTTTGGGGCACCAGTTTCAGCTCCGAGCCTATTCACCCCTAGCTTTTTTTTTCTGCAAAGATGCCAGTCTGGGTCCGGGTGCATCTCTGCAGGACGGGAGGACTTTTCCTCCTGAACCTCATCGGGCATTTGTTGAACTGCAGGATTTTCAGCCCAAGGGGATTTGCATTGCAGGGAACAGGGAAACTCGTGCTCCCTTTTGGCAACAAGCATCCCGCACGCCCCGGTCCCACCTGGAAACCCTCTCCCACCCCGGTGTTCTGGGATCCCCGATTTTCCAGCTCACAGCGAGGACGTGGTCGGGGCGAGAAGCGAAGCGGCTTGAACCCGGCTCTCGCTGGGGGAAAGGAGGCGGTGGCTGCATCTCCCTGACCTTACGCAATTGGCAGATCTGACGAGAAACCGAATGAACCTGTTTGAGCCCAGGAGGAGAGCGTAGCTGCCGGGAGTTCCCAGGGTGGCTCTGCCACCGGTTCCTGGCACGGCTCCTGGCTCACCGCCGGCCGAGGCGCTTGCCCAAGAAGCCAGCTGTTGGGCCAGCAAAGCGCCCTGCTAACGCCCATGAAGTCCTGCCCCACCACGGTGGGGTGGGAGAACCTCGCTGGGACGCTGAGGCTCCCTCCCAAATCCATCCTGCATCCCAAGGCTGAGCGTCTCAGATGCTCCAGCGCTTGCCGGGCTGGTTAATGCACCAGGACCAAAGTTCCTGGGGACGCAGCGTTGGCCACCGTCACCCACCCAGCACCAGGACGGAGTGACCCGGTGGCAACGGCAAAGTCTTGGGATGAGCATCCCGGGGTGGGAAGCACAGCATGGAGGCGACCTGCCTCCCAAAGCCATGGGGTGGGGAGTGGAGACAGAGCCCATGGGACAACCCAGCCCCGCTTTAATTGCCGGCACCTCCTCTCTTGCCTCTCCCACAGCGGGCTGAGAGGAGAGGTCAAATTCCAGCGACTCCTCTCTCCTCACAAGAGCTGTGACGGTAGCAAAGCTGACGTGGCGTGTAGCAGAGATTAGATGTTTCCAAACGCAGGAGACATGAGTCCTCCTCTTAGAGACCAGCTCGTAGCTCAGGCTCGTTTCCTACACCAGAAATCCAGACAAAATCTCAACATCAGGTTACTGCTGGGTTTAAATCCGCATGGCTCCATCGCTAAGGACCAGAACACCCCACCGAGCACGTCCAAGAGCTCGTCAGCCGTTGATCCCCGTTGCTCTCCAGTAATGCCCACACACACGTCCACCTTCCAAGGGGTTTCTCCTCTCCCTAAGGACAGCGGACAAACCCCCAGACTTACACACACGCCTCAGAGCTTTGCTAGGCCAGGCCTGAATGGGACGCTGGAAAGAGAAAATAGGCTCTTCCCATGGAAAGATATAAATAACCAACTCCTTTGCGTCCTAACCCTGGCCCAGAGGTCAAACCTGATCCCAAGAGGTTTTGCAGCTCCACTAACACGTACTGCTGCATTTCTTTAATGAGCTTCCGAGACTTTCTCGGGGCTCCGCAAGGCCACGGCAGGAGAGTTGGGCACCCACACATACGCAGAGGCGCAGCCTGAGCATCTGTGGCAGG
>NW_008825556.1:314411-317041 GCF_000699105.1 Pygoscelis adeliae
GGTCCCCGCTGGCACCGGGGCAGGTGGTTCATCTGCCATGGCTCATCCCTCATCTGCTGGCAGATACCTGCACAGGGACACGGGGGTCTCCAGGCTCAACGGAGGAGCAGGCACGCTCCACGCACCTTGGTGGGAGGTGAACCATGGCAGGATGCGACCCTTTGACACCGTGCCTGGGCAGAAACTGGGATTTATCCTACCAGGAGCTGACGGCGGCCAGCATCTCTTCCATCTGCCATGGCTCATCCCTCATCTGCTGGCAGATACCTGCACAGGGACACGGGGGTCTCCAGGCTCAACGGAGGAGCAGGCACGCTCCACGCACCTTGGTGGGAGGTGAACCATGGCAGGATGCGACCCTTTGACACCGTGCCTGGGCAGAAACTGGGATTTATCCTACCAGGAGCTGACGGCGGCCAGCATCTCTTCTTAGGATCATAGGGATCACGATGCTGGAAGCAGCACAGTCCCTTGGCTGCACCAGTTCACACTGGGAGTATTTCAGAGCCAGGGAAGCTTCTCAAAGCCATCGTCGGGCATCGAAGCCCACGGCAGCGAGCGCAGCCCCTCGCCGAAGGCTGACGCTGGGCTCTCCGGTCTCGCTGCTTGTTCTCCCCACGGCGCAGGTCTTGCATGCAAAGCAGAGGAAAGAGAGAGAAATTAAGCCGGGGCGGGCGGGTGAATCCCACAGAGCTCTTTGATGGTGCATCAGCAGCTGCACCGATGGGCCGGCTACTCTCCCAGCAAAGAGGGGTGGGAAGAGGGGATGTGCCCTCATTGGGGGGTTAAAAAAGGCCCTGGACAACCCTGTGTATCGAGCCCGGGGCTGGATACCCAGGATATCCATACCCACAGGTATCCCCTGTACCCCCATGAGAGAGGGGACCGCTAATACGGGCTCAAAGCACGGGCAGCATCCAAGCTGCAGCACCCGTAACCTCAACCAGGGGAAAGCAGAGCAAAACCAGAGAGCCCAAATGTACCGGGTTTCACCCCAAAGCTGCACTGGGACTGCGTTCAACCGAGAAAACCCCGCTTTGTCGAACAGTAAAGGAGCAGGAGACTCCCGGCTGCTCAACTGGCAATTATTAACCAAGCAAATTGCAGGGCTGGGACATGAGCTGGGGATCATAAAAGCAGAAAAAACAAGGTGGGTCCCGAGAGAGATCAAAGCGGCGTGTTGCAGAAGACGGGCGGCACCCCCGCTCCTGTCAGAGCTGCAATTGCAGAGAGCGAAGAGCCCCGGGCACTCGCTCGGGAGCCTCCTTGCAATAAATGATGCTGCTAACACATAGCTTACAGGCAACCCCTTCTCCTGGGAATCTGCGGCCCTCTGTAAGCGATATTAATAACAGCAATAATTCTTATTATTATGGTGATGCCACTAAATGGTTTTGCCTGACGCAGCACGGGCACCTCCGTTGGGTGTCACCTCTCCTGCTGTCCCCTGCCACACCGCTCGGCACAGGGTGCTGCCGGGAAGTCGACCGAGCATCTTCCCCCACCGCAGGGGAAAGCTCTTCCCAGCCCTGCCTCCCAGGCTCCACGGTGGGAAAAAAAGAGCCAGGTCTCCCATGAAATGAACGCTAGGGATCATTTCAGACGTAGCCGGGAGGAGCATCCGCTTGGGCTGGAAGCGGGAAGCAGGGCAGCCCCCGCGGGACACCCCTGGGGAGGAGAGGACCTGCTCTGAGGGATACAGGGTGGGGTTTTACCCCAAGCAGGGGCAGGGTTGACCCCTGGGGCGGTGAGGGAGGTCCCATGGCATCTCAGCAGCCCAAGCAAGGCCAGCGCAGAGCCATACAACCCCATCCCATGGGAATAAAGACCTGCTGGACACCTATTTCCCCCCTGTTTCTTCCCACATTGGAGGAAACCCAGCACTGAGCATCCTTTGCCCGCACTGAGGGCAAACAAGGACACCGAAATGGGGCAAATTTAGAGGGGAAAGGGTCGTGCTGAATACACCTGCCATGGGGCCGAGGGTGGGGAATCGCACCTCTAAGCGGCTTTGGGCAGCCGAGGAGCATTTGCAGGGCAGAGCGTCTCCCCCAGCCCAACCACATCACTTGGGGCCAGAACATTCATTTTTAGTGAAAAAAGGATGAGAAAAACAGGTTTGAAAACAGAGCCTCATGGAAACGGAGAAGTTTCTCCGAACGCCTGCGGATTTGGCAGGAGGATGGAGAGGATTTTCCCCCATGCAAAGGTTCCCTTATATCTCGTAAGCTGGAGGGGGTGGAAATGAGGCCGCTGAACTCCCTGGCTCTTACATGAAGCAATCAGAAAAGGAGCGGGTTTGGGAAGAAAACAGGCAAAATGGATGGGAGAACATCTCTCCCTTCAGCAAAATTAGAGCCCAGGCTCGGTAGAGGATTGAGCACGGATTTGGGAGCTGCTGCCGGACCAGTGGGGTTAAAGCAATCAGGATCGGGGCGGGCGGGGGGTGGATTTTGGACCCAACAGCCTCCCGGTGCAGAGGGAAAGTGGCTTTGCCGCAGCATCACCCCCTCCCCAAATTGCTGGGGTCACCCCGAGGATGAGCCAGGGGAAAGGCAGATGTGGGGTGATGGAGGTGGGAAGCCAGGGCGCTGCACCCCACGGCATGTCCCTGCATCCGTCCATCAAGC
>NW_008825557.1:0-20220 GCF_000699105.1 Pygoscelis adeliae
ATGATTCTATGATTCTATGATTCTTTCAGAACATGAATATTGTAGATGTGTGCAATACAGACCAGATTTACTAACCACTGATTAAAGAACAGCAACAAGAATTTAGTTCTGCAGGATTATAGAAGGAAATACAGTAAAATCTGTCAGGCTAACATAGGGATTGGTAAGGTTCTGCCAGCCAGAACAAAGTATGGACAGTATATGCAGTTGTATATCAGCAGTACTTAGAGTTTACTTATGACCAGCCCTAGTCATCTTAATTCCACCTCAAATTAAAAAAAAAAATAGTTTGGCATCCAGTTTCAGCCAACTTTTATGTAGAAGTGGAAGTCCTACATGGACAGCTAGAGAAGAGGGGAACAAGCTGTAGTGTGACCTACACCTTATAAAATATTGTAAGATACAAGCTCTCCATTGCAGAATAAATCTGTGACTATTCCAACATAGGAAAAACTTCAGATAGAGACTGTTACTTTTTGGAGTCTCTGGTCAAACAGCTAGAAGAAACATTTCCAATGAGCTTTTTGTTTCTAATCAAATCAAACAGAAGTCTACGGTCCTCAAAGGTACTTTTTAAATCTTTGGGTACATTTTAGTAAGTTAGATACCTTATAGATGGAAGTCATTGTTATCTGCCATTTTGATCATTAATAGTAACATTCTTAGTCCATGTCTACAAGGACTTGCCAACAAAGCTAGGAGAGTGGAAACTAAAAAAAACCCCACACTCACATACCAAATCTAACAGAGTTACACTGGCAAAACCCCAATGTATGGTTATGCCAATAGAGGAAAGCTAATGTTAGGTTTGCATCTGTCATTCAGTGAGGTGATGTAACTGTGCTGGCAGGAGAGCATCTCTTCTTGGCATACATCAAGGGGCTTTGACAGCATGGCCCCAGCAGATTGGCTAATGGCAGAGCTTTTTAGATTAGAAAAGCATTAAATTTTGCATTGAAAAACTGGGTGATCTGGCAAGATAGAGCATTTAATTTGGAATAGCCTAAGAAAGCAGTTAAGGGAACCAACGAGGTTGGCTTTTTTGTCTGGCCACCATTTTGCAGGCTGCAGACTGTATTCCAGCACATTGAATCATGTTCACTGAAAGGGAAGCAAATAGATCATCTCATTAGTTTAAAAGAACAAGGAGTGTTGGTCCCTTTATTTAGATGCATCGGAACCATAACTAACAAATCTAGTGATGGTTCTTATTTTTTTTTAATGACAGAAAATCAGTATTTAGTAACTAGTAATTGTGTGGTCATGTTCCTTTTAGCATGCAACTGCTCTTTGTCTTTTTGTTACACAATTACAGGCAGTAATTACAGTTTAAAAGTAGAAAAAAACAGAAGTGTCTTTTTTTATTTATTTTTAGGAAGGGGAAGGAAAACTACCTTTTAGTTCTTTCACTTAATTGAGTTGGTTTTCCTCCAGAGATGGAATGTCCTATTTAATCATTACAGCAGATGTGCAACAACAATTTGAATATATGGGAATGTAAACTAAAGGGATTTTCTGTTTAAAACATTGGCAATGTCTTAAAAATATGCAATCTGTTGAATTCTGGTTGGTTTTGAGCACTGGAAGCACAGTACTGAAGAAAAGGCTTTACTTTATATTAATAATTAACATTTATAAAATGTCTTGAGGAATAGAACCCCTTAATTTATATAAAATAGTCAAGAAAAATATACCATATAAAATACAGACTATTAATTGAGCTGACCTGAATCCCATGTACTTTACACAGGTTTCACTGTATTTTATCATTTCACTTTGAATACTAAGTTGTTATTGATATCGTTATTATTTAGGTTATTTAAATATCCATAATGTGCAAATTGCAGCACATTAAAGCAAATTAAAGCAAATTAAAATATGGTCCCTGTCTCAGTCTTCTTTGTTTGATTCAAGAAGACAGAACAAGGAAGGTCAAGATGTCAAGCGTATACCTCAGAGACAAAGAAATAAAAAATATTAATATTAAAATATTAATAAATATTAATAAAATCATTAGTTCAGTAACACTTCTCAATTTTTATTACAGATAATTCAGCCACACTTCTTCTTAGTTATGACTACTACTATTATACGACTTGTGACATAACACCTCCTAATTATCACTACTACTATTACATAGTATTACATTTCTTCCCCCATTCTCCTGTAAGTAACTCAGTAACTCATGTAAGTAACTTAATTTTAAGAACAACTTTAAAAGCCGAAAGACATTTAGGTGTATATGTGCAGGCAGATCCATCTCACTTTGATCCCTGAGAAAATCATGGAGCAAGCCCTCTTGGAACACATTTCTGGGCACATAAAGGAGGAGAAGAAAGTTACTGGGAACAGTCAACATGCCTGACCAACCTGATTGCCTTCTGCGATGGGACATCTGGGTTTGTGGATGAAGGGACAGCTGGGGATATCATTTACCTTGATTTTAACAAGGCTTTTGGCACTGTGTCCTGCAATATTTTGGTACGTAAGTTAGGATATTATAGTGTGGGTGGGTGTACAACCAAATAGGTAAGAGTCAGTTTGGATGATGGGGCTCAGAGGGTCACGGTTATAGGTCATGCTCTACCTGGAGGCCAGTAAACAAGGGGTCTGTTCTGGGACCTGTCCTGTTTAACATCTTTACCAATGATCAGTAGGAGGCAACGACATGCACTCTCATAAAGTTTGTAGATGGTACCAAATTGAGGGGTAATAGTTGATATGCTGGAGGAAAGGGCTGTCATCCAGAGGAACCTAGACAGGATGGAGGAATGGGCCAACAGGAACCTCATAAAATTCAACAAGGATAAATGCAAAGTTTGGCACCAGGAAAGGTAAAGGCCTTGCAGTGATACGGGCTGGAGACTGACTGGCTTGGGAGTGGAAAAGGCCGTGGAGGCCTTGCAGACAGCAAACTGAGCATGAGCTAACAGTGCCATGATCACAAACAGGGCGAACAGCCTCCTGGGCTGTATTAACAGAAGCAGATTGATAGACTGAGGGAAGGGATTATCCATCTCTACCTAGCTCTTATTAAGCCACATCTTGAATACTGGCCTCCCACTACAAGACACACATTAATAAACAGGAGCAAGTTCAGCACAAGGGCGCCATGATGTTTGTTGGCTGGGGCACCTGTCCTGTGAGGAGAGACTGATGGAGCTGGGCTTGTTCAGCCTGGAGCAGAGACAGCTTTGGACAGACTGAACAGCAGCTCCCAGTGCCTACATGGAAGTCACTGAGAAAATGGAGCCAGGGTCTTCACAGTGGGGTGTGGTAGGAAAGCAGGAAACAATGGGCATAAATTGAAACAAAAGTCATTCAGACTGGATAAAAAGAAAACCATTTTTCCCTCTGAAGATGGTCAAGTTCAACAGGTTGCCCAGAGAGGCTGTGCAGTCTCTCTTCATCCTTGGGGGGTTTCCAAGACCTGACTGGATAAAGACCTGAGACGCCTAGTCTGACTGCACAGCTGACCCTGTTTTGAGGAGAATGTTGGACTAGAGACTTGAAGTCCCTTCCAACCTGAACTAACTACACTTATAAATGAAGCAAAACCTTTTTGGAAAGAATGAAAACAAATTCTTCAGTTGAACTGATTTGGATTTTTCTACATTTGTGTGGAATTTCAGTTTGAGAATAATTCAGTTCGTGATCTGGGACAAAAACTCTTTTTCACACTGACAGTACTCACACGAGGGACAAGCCATTTCCCTCTCAGCAGTAATGCTGAGACACCATTGTATAACACAGTAGATCAGAAAGTACTGCAGCTGTTTAAAAGTTGAGATGATTTTACATCAACTGTGCATGGCTCAGGCCAACATATTCTCAAGTTTAGAGTTCAAATTTGAACAGTAGGAAACTGAAATCTCTTGGTAGCTCTGCCTCACATTCTGCTTGAATCTAGGTCTGTTCTGTCCTTGTAGACAATATCTTTTTAGGCTGACAACAAATCTCTCCTTCTCTTGTGGCAGATGATAACAGTATAGATATAGGAAGTATCCCAGATCTCTAAAGGGAAGTGCACTGGCTTGTCTTCTCTGTATAGTGTTACCATAGCAAGAACAGATGGATACCTGAACATCCCAGTGTGCCATATTCACTTTGTATGATTAACTTCATTTGGGACAGTAACATAAAAGTTTGGGTCACTCATAGTTCCCCTGAGTACTATCAGCCAAGGCATACTAGAGTCAACCCTGAATCAGTCACAAGCCCCTCTTGGTGCTGGTTATGCAGTACAATTAGACACATCTACTGCTGCATACCTTCTCCACATAAGTTCCTACCTTCTGGTATTGCCCCCAGAAAAGTTAACATGTTAGGTTTTATTTCAGGATTAAAATTCTTGACAGCTAAGAATGACAGAAGGAAGCAGAGGTCGGATGCTGACATCAGAGAGATTCTAATGCAGAATCTAGTAAAGATGCAGTATTAACTATGGATGACATTGTCACTGGCGAGGGTGAAAATACAGAAATAATTGTCAGTAATGGTATGTAAGAATTGTGGTAGAAGTATACTGTGTTATTATCCAGGAGAAACTAACTGAATTCTCACATGTCATGGTTTAACCCCAGCTGGCAACCAAGCATCACACAGCTACTCACTCGCTCACCCCCAGTGGGATG
Organism: Pygoscelis adeliae; assembly: GCF_000699105.1. Taxonomy (NCBI): domain Eukaryota; kingdom Metazoa; phylum Chordata; class Aves; order Sphenisciformes; family Spheniscidae; genus Pygoscelis; species Pygoscelis adeliae. The sequence continues at coordinate 4,635 of NW_008825557.1, forward strand.
GGGGAGAGAATCGGAAGGGTAAAAGTGAGAAAACTCATGGGCTGAGATAAAGACAGTTTAATAGGTAAAGCAAAAGCCATGCACGCAAGCAAAGCAAAACAAGGAATTCATTCACTCCTTCCCATCGGCAGGCAGGTATTCAGCTATCTCCAGGAAAGCAGGGCTCCATCATGCGTAATGGTTACTTGAAAAGACAAAATGCCATAACTCCGAACGTTGCCCCCTTCCTTCTTCTTCCCCCAGCTTTATATGCTGATCATGATGCCATATGGTATGGAATATCCCTTTGGCCAGTTTGGGGCAGCTGTCCTGGCTGTGTCCCCTCCCAACTTCTTGTGTACCCCCAGCCTACTCACTGGTGGGGTGGTGTGAGAAGCAGAAAAGGCCTTGACTCTGTGTAAGCACTGCTCAGCAATAACGAAAACATCCCTGTATTTTCAACACTGTTTTTGGCACAAATCCAAAACACAGCCCCATACTAGCTACTCTGAAGAAAATTAACTCTATCAGCCAAAGCGAGCCAAAGCCAGCACATTCTACATCCCTTATTCCGTACCATTTACATCATGCTCAGGTCCCACACTATCCACTATATCCTCATTAACCACCACCCTCCTTCCCATCCTTTGATACAATACACAGATATCATTCCCTTGGTCTATGGACCACCCCTGTGAAGTGTCTGTAAAATGGCCATAAATGTCCACAAAATGTCTGTTGAGTTCATTTAGCCCATGACTTTGGGGTCCATCTGTGATGGTGGTCACTCAGGACAGGAGACGTGGTGTGTCGCATGGAGTTATTGGGCACCAAAGCCAGCTCAGGTCCGGTCACTGCTGCACTTGCACTGCTTCTTGTAAGGCTTGTCCTTCATTGGTTCAGGTGGTTCCTGCTATAGTAATTCCTATAACATGCAACTCGAATCATGGGTTACAACAATTTAAAGGTATTTCCCTTACAATCTCCACCCCTGGTTCCTTTGGGCCATGTTATAGGGTTTAACATTGCAATGAACTCCTCCCCTTGCCCCTGCTCTGGCTTGCACTTATCCACAGACTGCAGTCCCTTAAGGGCGTACCTGTTCCAAATGGAGCCTTACCTATGAGCCACAGTCTCTCCAGGGGTATACACTGGCACAGGTTGGCCAGAGAAGCTGTGGATGCCCCATCCCTGGAAGTGTTCAAGGTCAGGGACAGGGCTCTGAGCAACCTGATCTAGTTGAATATGTCCCTGCTCATTGCAGGGTGTTGGACTAGATGACCTTTAAAGGTCCCTTCCAGCCCAAACCATTCTATAATGTGACATTATACGTAAAATAAGGATACATGAATCAAAAAGAAATGAGGCAATTTGGGTCACAGTACATATGGCTGGATTGAACCATGCAGTGGAATGGCAGGACTGGGCTTGAAAAGAAGTATGGTTGGCCCGAAATTATATAACTGATGATGTGATTTGTCACATGACAGGTTGTTGTACATGGCACAGGCTGCTTATGGAGTCATAAACAAGTCTGACCTGTGCCTGCAAGAACAACTGTGTGTGTGGGTTGGCACTGGTCCTGTGGCACTAAACAGATGCGCTGGTGCGGAACTTTCTTCAGGTTAAGAATATGCCCCTGCCTCTCTTTCCATGCATGACCCATATTTGGCAGATGCAATGGCTTGTTGGGCGTAAAGATCTGCTGTATCTGATAGATGGAGCTATTGAGCAAGAAGATATTGGTATTGTAATGAAAATGTATTAAAACATGGGTCACAGGGAGGCAAAAGGGCAAACTAAAGCCATGACAAGGCTATGCTATTGAGGTAATTCAATAGGAGAAATGAAGTTATGTTTGCCCTGACGTACCTTTTCTCCCCTTGGTAAATCTGCACCTGGACAGATATGTGAAATAATGTTGAGTTTTTGCCAGCTCTGCTCTCTAGGAAGAACACAGGGAGTCCATAATAGCAATGCTCATAGAAACCAGATAAGCTTTTGCATAGCCTAAAAGAGGTGGCAGTTCTTCCCTTTCTCTTCTGAATTGGTGTACTCAGGTCACTTGAGATGATAGATGCAGAGACACTGAGGGAAAAGAGCTGAGATTTTGCATATATGCATTAATCTGAGCTCAAAGAAAGACTGCCAAAGTGAAATTCAGAGCATGCAAAGCCACATAACTAGAAACCAATAAAAACATTGTTGGTAGCCAGCACAAATGAATCTGGCCAGGTTTATACAGCAATCGTGCCACCACAGTAGGACATGAAATGTCCCAAAGCAAAGTTCTGCTTGCTAAATTGCTTGTACTCTCATAGTTTCTACCAAATCAGTGTCTTCTGCTATTTGACATACTTTTGACATTTCTTATGCAAAATTAGATGATAAAGTCTGTGGAGCAGGGACAGTTGCTCTGTGTTCTGTGTTTGTGCACTTCCTAATATAGATAATGTGAATATATTGCCTAAGATATTTTGTTTTGTTGCTGTTCATATTAGACATTTGCCTAGATGATAATTTTCAATATGCACCAGATTCATTTGTGTGTGGTTGGTGGGTCACCAGCATTTCATCAGTAGTGTGGGTTATACTTACATGTGAAAAATACAAGGGAAAATGTATGTTAGAGACTCCTCTCTGTATCCTTACTGCTTCCAACAGTTTATAAGCTAACTGCTTTTAAGGTGTTTCTTCTCCCCCAGTTCCTGTTGTGTCCTTAAACTTTTCCAGGTTGTTGTCTCCACCCCTGGAAATTCCTGTCCTCTGCTTCTGTTTTGGGTAATCTAGATTATGATTTTTGGCCTAGACTACAAAGCAGTATAAGCTCTTTCAAAAGTCGTATTTGAAAAGACTTATTTTGAGAAGTCCTATTTTGAAAGTCCTTTTGGAGTGGACTTTGAAAGGGCTGTGGTTTAGACACAGCCCAGAACATATTGTGTATAGCATGCAACATACCCTCTGCACTGCAGCTAGGAACCTGGCGCCTGGTTCTAAAATCCAGTTCAGGTTAGTGGGGGTTTCATCCTGCTCCAGAGCTAGGTAGGGAATTCACAATGGCCTTCTGCAATGAATGAAATCTGACAGAAGATCTCTACTGGAGCAGTGTCACAATTAATTACGGAACAAAAAAAACCAGAATGAGACAAAGGCAAGTAAGCACTCAAGTGAAACCTTTAGAGATCAGTAGTAACAGGGAGGAAATACTTTTATAATGCACATATTTTTAAGTCTAGTTTTGGTCACTTATACTGCAGTTTAGTTAGTTTCTTATTCTAAAAGATCAGAGAGAAATTTAATAAAAAAATATTTTTATTAGTTTATAAGTTTTGTTCAATTCACCTCTTGGAGCAATTCAGTGTAAATTCATTGAAGTCAAGGGAGCAACCATCAGCGGATTCATCCTGCTGTCAATAAAGTTATTTTGACATAATAATTGAAAAATTATAATAATAATGTAATAATAATAATAATACACAAAGCAAACATTTCTAGATAAGGCTAACACTTGAGCCTTTGTAAGATTTCTGTTCACAAATTGCAATTGAAATGCATGCTAAGGGCTGAAGGGACTTGTTTGATTGTTTGGTTTTCTTTTTGTCATTCCATTTTAGCTGCTTCCTTGTTCATTACATTGTTCCCGTTAGCATAATGTATTGGTTGTGTTTGCACAGCTTTTCCTGCCAAAGGCTGCCCTGCAGTTGTACAGCCATTGGGGTAACCAGCTGTTACTTATTTAAGCCTCCATCATTTTGTATGACAGAGTAACTTGATTATGGCCTGCTTGAAGATGCTAAATAAAATTATCTTCTGAACAAGTGTATTTCACTTAATATTTGCCTCTATCAGATACTTGAACTCTGACACTTTAGCCATGTGCACTAAATAAATAAACACATTTTAAAACTAAACCTAGTAGCAAACTAATTATTACAGAATTAGAGGTTTTATTTCTAGAGCACAGTTATCTCTTTAGCTCAGGTATAATGCATATTTAAAAGACTTCTAAACTAAAATGTAGTTAATAGCATAATAAACCAGCAATTAGGGTTAAACAACTTCTATGTTTTGTGAATATAGGAAATAGATCTTCAGTCAGTATTGGTCATTTAAAAAAGACAGGATTGTAATACTGTATAAATTTCAAGACTGGACAAGAAAAAAGATTGCTTTCTACTTAGCAATATTTTCTAGTTATGAGAATGTGTCAGTCAACAATTGTCTCTCTGTGTTATAGCAAACCATTTAGTTTTTATTTTAATCCTGGAGTATGAATTAAATCCAAGCCACACTTTTTTCTTTATCCTGGTGTCCTGGTTTCAGCTGGGATAGAGTTAATTTTCTTCCTAGTAGCTGGTACAGTGCTGTGTTTTGGATTTAGGGTGAGAACAATGTTGATAACACACCCATGTTTTAGTTGTTGCTAAGCAGTGCTTACACCAGTCAAGGACTTTTCAGCTTCCCATGCTCTACCGACTGAGAAGGCTGGAGGTGCACAAGAAGCTGGGAGGGGGCACAGCCAGGACAGCTGACCCAAACTGGCCAAAGGGATATTCCATACCATGTGACGTCATGCTCAGTTAAACCAAGACACGTGGTAACATCTTTCCATAGTTCTCTATAAGGCAGATTTATTTCTTTCCCTTTTTCATCACTAGACAATTATGCATATGAAAGTGATAATTTTGGGGTTACCAACTAGCTGCTTGAGTTTTGAGTGTTCCAAAATGTTAGCTCCCATATTTTCAAATGGATTATAATTGAAGATGTGCCAATTTACATTAATTTATTTTGAATAGTTGTCCACCTGCCACATTTGCTAGTTGTTTTAGCCTTAGGGCAAATACAATCTGCATTCAAAGTAGATACCTGAAGACTGAATTAATAATAAACAACTTATATAAAATACATTTTGCTAAAAATTATAAAAGAGAAAAAAAATTCTCTAAATTTTGCTATGTCTTATCTAGATGAATTGATCTAAGTTGTGCAAATCCAGAATGCATTTGACTAACGGGGGTTTTAATTTTATAAGTATTTGAAAGGAGTATGAAAGTGGTTTGAAGGCTGGACTACATCTCTGGTAGAAAATATCTGGAAATCTTATTAAAAGGAACATTTTTTATTAAATAAAATTGGAGATAAGGTTGAAATTCACTGTTGCACAGAGTACCCAACTGCAGCCCAATAAATATGATTTTTTGTTACTAGGAAAAGTCTACAGGCTTTACACTGACCTGTCAATGTGGGCTTTCGGGATATATTTTTGTTTGTGTCCTGAGCTTGTGTTAATTGTGATAACAACTGTCCAGCAGTTAAAAGACTATTGTCTAACTTGTTTCAGCTTAGTTCTCTGAATACTGTATATGGTAAAGATCTAACAAACCTGTGAAGCCACTCAGTAACAAAGTAACTGGTACTTAATTTCAACTAATAACCAGTTAATGGGGGGAGGTAGACGGATTGTAGATGGGAACTCATTTTTAAAAAGATGAAATAAGCACACAGTGTTAGAAAATGTAGAAAAACAACCTCAGCTGGACCCAAGACTAAGGAGGAAGGAAGACCAGCCATCAACATCATGCACCTTCTTCTGGTGAAGGACTTGGCATGCCGACAATTCAACATAAACTTCCCTTCCCTCTATTCTTCTTGCAGAGGGCTGAATCTGTTGTCTTTAGGAACCAGAGGAGCACTGACAGGATGTGTACCACTGGAGAAAAGGGACTGATACTCAGAAGTTCATGTATAACAGATTTAGCTATATTATTAATGAGATTTTCCTGTAATAATTATATAATTTGAACAGTAAAAGCTAAGATCATTGTAACTGGATTAATAAAAATATTTGCTATAGTTTTGATTAGGCTGTTAAGATTTTAATTAGACTAACAATAAATTCTTTGCTTGGCATTTTGCCCGTAAGTAGATCTTAAATGTAACACAATATACCATAAAAATTCTACTTCTACATTATGTTGAAGATTCAATTAATGTATAACATAAGAACTACTTTTAAATAATGTCTTTCCTCCAAATTTCCATGCAGCACAGATTTTTTCCAATACAGTTATTTAATATTGACTTTTTTTTTTAACTGGTATTTGGGTATTTCTTATCTTAGTTTTACAAATCATGAGTACCTACTTTCTACTTGAGCTTTTGGAGTTCAAGTAGAAGTCCTGAATGTCAGGACTGCATACACATTGCAACAGACATAGTAGAGATTGGTCTTTGGTCAGTGATGGACTACTGTGGCTCTATTTATACTAAGGCTGATGAGATGAATGGATCACATGGCCCTTTAAAAACCGTAATACTGCAATAAATTATGTGCTGTGGTATATGTAAGATGTATGATAGTGTGATATCTAACCTAACTTATGAGAAGAAAAAAGAATCAAATTACCTACTGATATTTTAAATTACTTCGAAAGTCTGCAAGGCAAGTGCCTAGCATTTTCCATGAGACCTATGTCCTGAGGATGGACCACAGTAAAGAAGCAGACTTTACTTCATTGCTATTCTTAATAAAACATTGTAATAAGTGTTGCAGATGAAGTAAAGCTGAACACTTTTTTCTCTTCAAAAATGTTGCTCATTCCCAATGAGCAGAATATTTGATTCAGTCTAATCAACACTTGTTTCAGTCTAATCTTCTCCATCTTTTGCCACAAACCAGCATAATTTCTGATGCCAGTGTTCTATGATGTTATCTGTAAAACCGCAGACTAGCTCTACAGGGGTTACACATCAACAGAAAGCTTTTTCAAATGTAGCAATTACAGAAGAGCTAAACCATCTGAAGATTGTATACTGAAACAAATAAGGTGAAGAGGAAGGAACAAACCCAAGGAATTAAAACGGGCAAAAAAGCCAATTTTCTAGAATTTTATGGTTGGAGGTGACATTTGCCAATAGAAATGACAACTGTCATTAATGTCCACCATGTTGAGAAAGTACCATGTTGCTAGGCGTCATAGAATCATAGAATGGTTTGGGCTGGAAGGGACCTTTAAAGGTCATCTACTCCAACCTCCTGCCATGGGCAGGGACATTGTTCACTAGATCAGGTTGCTCAAAGCCCCATCCAACCTGGTCTTGAACACTTCCAGGGATGGGGCATCCACAGCTTCTCTGGGCAACCTGTTCCTGTGTCTCACCACCCTCAGCATAAAAAAATTCTTCCTTATATCCAATCTAAATCTACCCTCTTTCAGGTTAAAACTGTTGCCCCTTGTGCTGTCACTACAGGCCTTCGTAAAAAGTCTCTTTCTGTCTCTCTTATAAGCCCCCTTTATACATTGAAAGGCCGCAATAAGGTCTCCCCAGAGCCTTCTCTTCTCCAGACTAAACAATCCCAACTTTATCAGCCTCTCTCCATAGGAGAGGTGTTCCAGCCCTCTGATCATTTTCGTGGCCCTCCTCTGGACCTGCTCTAAGAGGTCCATGCCTCTCTTGTACTGAGCAGAATAGAGGGGGAAAATCACCTCCCTCGACCTGCTGGCCACGCTTCTTGTTATGCAGTCCAGGATATGATTGGCTTTCTGGGCTGCAAGTACACATTGCTGGCTCATATCCAATTTTTCATCCAGTGGTATCCCCAAGTCCTTCTCTCCAGAGCTGCTCTCAATCAGTTCATCCCTTGGTCTGGATGGATGTCTCCTGTGTTGTCCTCTTAGGCTCTATCTAAAATAGTAACTATACATTGTCAAGAATATTCACAGGCCATGAAGCCAGTTGTCACAGTCTCACTAGATTTATAATATTAAATCTCTTAATCTCTCATCAAGACCAGTGTGGGTATATCAACATTACATAGTGGGAATTATCCCAAACTGTAAGCAAACTCCTGGGAAGGGTTTGGGAGAGTGTGAGTTTGTCCAGGCCCAGGCCCACTCATGCTGGGAGTGCTCTAACAGTTTAACAGTTTAAAAGTCCTAGTGCCCTGGCTTATATCACAGCATTGTTCCATTGTCTACTATATAGACACAGTGGTAGAGTATTATATTTATTAGTTGTTCCCCAGCCCTAGAGATCAACTATTTTTTTTTTTTTAATTTGATACATTACAATGGTATCCTATTACCCTGCGTGTGACAAAGGAATCATGTCTTCTTAGGAAATGAGATGAAGAAATACACAGAATTGGACAATTATTACTGGTCCAAGGAGAAGTTGTTCCCAAATGACAGGGCAGATTAGCAAAGCTTGGTGAAGTGAATGTCTTCAAATTCCCATTATCTGAGTTTCAGGAGTTGTTTTTGTTTGGGATACTGCTGTCCTACTCTTCCTCCGTGGTAAAATCAGGTATTGAGAAGTCACTGGAAAATGTTTGGATGAACTAAGGTTAGTTTTAGGCATGTGGTGAAAGAACACTTTGGAGGGGAAACTATGCAATGCAAACATTGCAATGTGCAGTTGTGGAACATACCATTTCCAATGAGCAGTTGAGGACTCTGAGTTCTCTGTATCTACTTATCTCAAAATAATAAATACAATGCTAAAAAAAGACCTAGTAAAGCCATTCCTTTCTTTGCATAAAATAATTTATGGGTAGAAAGGGAATACTTATAAATATTGCAGGAAAGGTCAAAATTAGACTTAAGTGGAAAATCTGAATAGTGACATTGTTACCATAATTCAGTTTCTGAAATGCAGGTATATACATGTTCTACCAAGGCTACAAGCTTTTATAGCTCCTCTCGCATCCAAGCTTTAATGAAAGTTCATACTTTTTAAAGCTGGCACACATTTAATTTGAAATCACTTATTAGATCTTTCCTTTCTCTTAAAGTTTCTGAAAGTAACTGAAACATACAGACAAAAATAAAGAGGATTTGTTTTCTCAGTTTTTTCTGCAATGTACAGAATTACAGCCTACATTTACTGCTAGAGATAATAAACTAATGAATGTCGTACTTTCATGTCTGTGAAAAGGCTTTGACTTTTTCTCTCAAAGCCTCATTTTAATTGGTAGTTTGGTAAGGAATGTTTTCAAAAGGTTAAAAAATATGTGTGTTATGTAGTTTCCCATGTTTTCTAATGGAACAAATGTTTGAAGAATACTCATTCCTTGAAGTTTATCTTATACCTGGCAAATAATCTTGTTATATGAGCAAAACAACAACTGACTCGCACCTGTAATGTTTTTCTTCAAGAAAAGATGAATTTTCTTCCCACAGGTCCAGACAGAAAAGTATGCTGTGCACTGAAAACAATAAAAATCTGTAGGTGTTAGCTTAATGGGGGTGGAGGTTCTGCAGTGAAGCATGAATCCTTTTGTTAGTTATTGACACCTTGCCAGCATTGTTACCTCCCTGTTTATACTGGTTTCAAATATATTTGCCTGCAGCCAGGCTTTTCCATATTGATTTTTGGTGTGGAATCCATTACATGGCATTTCTTTGTGATTTGTGAACACAACTGTGAAACGATGAATGTTATCATCCAGTCAACTCTTTAGCAAGCAGCAACACATGCAAAAGCAATTGTAGTGTTATGGCATGTGCATGACTTTAAAAGAAGAAAGGCACTGTCTTTTTCTAAGCCCTCTAGATTCTGCAGCAGAGGGAGGATGGCTATGAATGCTTTCAGTGTTTTACTGAGGCTGAAAAGACTCATGCTCTCTCCACCACAAAAGAGAGGGACCATTTAGCTGTCTTTCCCAAACTGCGCGATACCTGTGGATAGATGGCATGTATCTTTATTTTATGATGTATCATTTATCTTCTGGCTATGAATGATTTGGTAAAGGTTTCCAACAGCTGTGAGTGAAGGCAAGAGTGGCGGGAGGGTATGACAGCAAAAAACCCTTGTGGGAAACAAAGCTTGCTGCAATTCTGGCCTTCAAAAATGAAACTGGCTGAAGGACCTGAGAAGATTCACATAAGAGACATAAACTATTTGGTAACAAGGATAAGGGAAAAATTAAATCATAATTCAGTCTTCTGCTCTGTTACTGGCAGTGTGGGACACATTCAAGAGTGCCTATCTGGCTCTATCTTTTTCAGTAGGATGGTTCAGACTCCAGTATTTGATACCGAGGCTGTTTCTTTAGCCTGCGGAGAAAGGCACTTCTAAAGGGCAAATTGTACAGAATTAGTCAATAAAAGACATTAGACCAGCTGTGTCTTTTTAAACATCCACTTCTCTTTGGAGTGCAAGTAGGTGAGTAGGATCTACACTAGGCACCCCGATAGCTTGAGATGTACCAAGCCTTCCCTTTGTGGTTTAGCACTTCACTTCACTACTGGACTTCAGTTCATCTTCTGTGTTACCACTACTAGCAGTTAAAGAACTTGCACCAAAGTGGAAAACTTAGATTCAATTCACTCAAGAGATCACAATAGCCATAACTCCCACCTATCCAGGATATACTATTAAAACCAGATTAGGGAACAAGCTGGGTGGGAGGTATCCTCTATATGACCTATTAAAACTGAGTAGAAAAGGAAAATAAATAGCATGAGAAAACCATAATTCTGAAGAGAGCTTGAATATAATCTTATGTGTGAAAGTAGGGGAGGACTCAAACCAAGGAAGCAATCTGGACAAAATTTGTGACATTACCACTATTTTTTTCTCTAATGAAAGTGGTTGCTTTGTGTTGAACTCAAGGCACGCTGTGTGCATGACATTGCCTCTGCAAGCACCAAACTGATGGGACACTACTTGGGACTTGGGGGATATTTCAATTCTAAGCAGTGAAACCTAGCTGAGGTAATCAATCAGCTACCTGCACTGGGACAATTTGGTGTGCACACCTGCTTTGATGCATAGACATTTTTCAGGTTACCAAGGAGGCAATTCACTTTCAAGTACTTCCAGATTGAAGAAGCCATCAGAGAATCTGTGTTTTTCTAAAATATCCTTTCTAGGTGTCCCAATATTTCCTATGTCGCATTTAACTTTCAAAGTAGAAAGAAGAAGACAAATACTCCTAGAATCAATGGTGGAAGATAGAAAATCCCTAAATATCCACACAGTCATTATCTATTTTAGCTGCTGAGGCAGTCAGAAGCTATATTACCAAGCTTGTAGGACCCTTCTGATGAGGAAAGGGTCCAGGTCATTTGTGAGATAGACAGATTATGTGTCTGAGTGGGTACACAGGGTCTAGATCATTTATATGAGACAGTCTATTGTGAGGGATCCTTTGCCAATTGTGGAGGTGGAAAACAGTACATAAGAAGTCCTCTATCAGTTCTGGTGTGGGGCTGGGATGGGGGATGGAAACAGGAAGGTATTTAGGCCTCAATTTTTTTCCCACAGTATAAAGATTTTTTTTTTCTTGTGCTATCATGGTTTTAGTTTTCTGTCTTATATCTTCTGACTGTCAAGAACAAGGAGAATAGATATAGCAGTCTTTGTTACATCTGTGAAAGGCTTTATTGGACAAAAAGTCTGTGGTTCAGAAGGGATTTTAGTGTGAGGAAATTCATTTCTGTTAACCATGAATCGTTGTGAGAAAGGGACCTTTATTCTCCTGTAGAGTGAGCTACCACTGTGAGACACATGAAAAATTATTCAGACCTCATACCTTATTAAACTGAACTACTTTTGTTGCTCCTTGATTTTTAGAGCAGCTAATTCTGTAAAAGTTACAGGTAGTTATGTTCCCAGAATAATAAAAGTACCCAGAATGCACGGCCATAAAACATCATTGTCCTCTTGTCAGGGATAAAACAAGGTAAGAGTCAAACAAAGTCAAACCAAGTGTGTGGCAACCTGTTTGCTAGACTTGTGCTTCATCAGGCTGCAAGAAGGGGGACTCCAAAGATGGAAAATATTAGATGCAGGGGATGTTCCTGTCCTATAAGCAGACTCTCAGAATGGAAAGGACCATTTAAAAAGAAGTAGGGCCCATTGAGACAGAAGAAGGGGTAATGGTTCTAAACTAAAAGAGGGTAGATATAGACTAGATATAAAGAAGAAATTTTTTACACTGAGGGTGATGAAACACTGGCACAGGTTTCCCAGAGAGGTGGTGGATGCCCCATCCCTGGAAACATTCGAGGTCAGGTTGGAGGGGGCTCTGAGCAACCTGATCTAGTTGAAGATGTCCCTGCCCGCGGCAGGGGGGTTGGACTAGATGACCTTTAAAGGTCCCTTCCAACCCAAACTATTCTATGATTCTATGATTCTAATAGGAAAAGGAATCAGACCCAGACTGTCATTGACAACAAGTCTCCAGTTGAGTATGCAATTGCATTAGCGTATGGAGTCAGACTGATGTACACACCACACAGAATGTGTACATGTAAGTATATGTTCAAAGCCTTCCTCTCAAGGTCTAGCACGTTTCTTGAAGCCCTTCTTTCTCATTAGCTTCATTAAAGAGTAAGTAGTAAGGGTGATCCATGCAAAACAGTATCCCTGAGGCCGAAGCTCTCTAAAGACTATATTCACTATTTGAAAACTGTTCTGCTGGAAAATTCCCAAATAATTCTAGTTTTAATGTTTCAATAATTATAATGGCTGGTTCAAAAACACAGCAATCATTAGAAATAAATCCCACTGCATATGAACTGTAATCTGCAATGTGAAACTATCTGTGATTTAGATTTTTTTAAATAGGCTTTTGTGCTGGTCATTTCAATTAAATCCACAGAAAATACACTAGATGTAATGATATAGTTCATGCAAAATACCTGCACTAAGTGCATTGCAATCCATGGGCTCTTATTATTTCAGTGAATGCATGATCAGATTTAGAGTTGATTCACTTATGAAGCTTACTTGAATGTAAACTTTCAGGCAGACATGTTTTCTCTTTAGTATTTGTACGAACTTAGCACTGTGGGACTTCTTATCACAAAAAAGTTCATTGAGATTTACCATAATGCATGTATTTGCTGCTAATGTGACTAGTACTATTACATGAATGTATGTATTTTACCCTATAACATCCAGAGGTTCTTTATCCTTTTTTATCATCTAATTCTTATACTGAACTATGGGAGAAAGACGAGCCTTACAGCTTGGGTACTTGATAAGGACTTAAAAAATATATATTTAAATGCCAGGCATTGTTACAGATTCCACGGGTGAGGCTCAACTAGCCACTCAACTGTGATGAGTTGGAGTTTAAAAAATGATAAGGCTTCAAAAAAAGATTTTTTATGTTTAATGGAATTTTCAGATGCACTACAGTTTGTTAAAGGTATTACTTGCATTAATTTCAGTTTTGCAAATCCGATTAGGAAATATATGCATCTTTAGGAACCAAAATACTTCTGCTTTCGGACACCACAATGCAACACTTAACCCTAAAAGCCACTGCTGTACCAGTTTAACTGGAGATCAGACAATCTGGTTCAGAGAGAAAGGGATATGTCATTGGTGCTGTTTGCATGTGAACATGCATCTGCACAGAGATCCTTCCACAGAAGTCTGAAAACAACTGCTTATTAGTGTAACTGTGTGAGGTTTTCTTTAGAAGTGTTCATGCAAAATGTATGTCAAGCTCTGCTTTCAGGCACACCACTGTCATTTTGGAGATTGAATGGAATAGAATTATTTCACTGGTGTGAGAAAAGACTGTCTTGTGTATATTTCCTTATGTATTGTCTTGATGTATTATTGAAATGAAGGAAGGTGTTGCTCATATAACTTTTGTCAACACAATAGGAAGACAATCCTGATTGTCTTTTCAGTCTGGTGCTGTCCCTGAAAGCAGGTTCTGAAACATTGCCAGTCTTTTCTTAAAGAGTAGATTGGGCTATCCCTCATTTTATGGTAATATTTGGCAGTTTTCTGTACAATTACACAGATACCTTGCAAGGTGGTTCAGAGTAACAGTCCATGTTTCCAAAATACATTTGTCACATTTCTCACCTAACATTGCTTTAAGTGAGAGCACAGTTTATTTGTGATCTCTAAGGAGAAACTATCTAATGGAAAAACTTTGTAAGCTGAAAGACATTAAAAAATGTTCAACTATAATAGTGACTGCACACCAGTTTATTATATCTCTACTTTTCTGCCAAGGGCCAAGTTACCCAAGGACACTTAATAAAAACAGATGATCTGAAGCTGACATTGCAGACAGACTTACTACCTTATCCCCAGGCTAATGTGATAGTATTGGCTAGTGCTTAAAAAAAAAGCCTGACAAAAATGTCAGTGAATCCACTGCCAAGGCAATGACCGGGTTTTACTTCAGTATCTTTTTCAGCATAACATGATTACTGAAACATTTCCTATTCAGTTTAGCAAACCACAGAGAACTGTAAAATAAAATTGTTGTCTCATAAAATGTCTAATAAAATATAATTTCCTAAGAAAAAATAAATGTTGAGCAGAACTACAATTAGTATTTCTAACACACTATCTGAATACTTCTCCAAATAGAAACTTCTCTCTGCTGTTCTTACAGAGTGATCATTGTCATTTTCTTTTATGGGACTATGGAAGACCAGAGTTGCTTTTATTTTGTAGGTGGTAACAAACAATAGACAGACTTACTCAGAAATGTCAGATTTTTCTTTTTTATCTATAGGGGACTGAGGTCCTTTGTGATCTGATTTCCTGGTTCCCCGATTTTCTGATTTCTGAGTTAGGACTGTGACAAATTAATGTATTTATTGTGTGCCAACAGAGCATTGTGACTAGAATTCAACAGTTAGGTGGAAATGTTAAAAACAAACAACCCCCTCCCAAACTCAAGAATACTCAAGCTTCACTACAGAGAAACTATTTTTTTTTCTCCCCAAGCTTGAAACTCAAAGAATATATCAAAGAATTAATTATATTCTGCATTATGCCTGCTGCTGGTTGAACCATGCTGCACACACTGCTGAATCAGCACATGGAATATTGTTGCAGAGGCTTCTGTGTATTAAAGTAGATGATACAAAGCTAACCCTATTGTCACTCCTCTTTTCCTGTACAGACATATTTGTTTATTTTCTGAAAATGCAGTTGCTACAACATCTTGATTACTTTTATGAGAATGAAGTTTAATAAATATTATGTTGTTTCTACCATCTACTCTTAAGGTTAAAAAACCAACATGAAACAGCCATACTTGACTATAATTAAAGGCAACCAAAGTCAAGGGTCTTTCTGATCTATGTACAGAAAAGGAAGAGTGTTATTGGTTCCCTTTCCACCTGGTAATTTTAAGTTAATTACTTTATTTTCCTTCTTATATTAAATTAATATAACAATGATTTTTATGTTGTTTCTTTCCTTCCCCAGATGTACATCCAGACAACAACACTTACTGTCTCCATGAGTTTAAGTGCTTCTGTGTCTCTGGGCATGCTCTACATGCCCAAGGTTTATATTATCATTTTTCATCCAGAGCAGAATGTTCAAAAGCGGAAGCGGAGCTTCAAGGCTGTAGTGACAGCTGCCACAATGCAAAGCAAACTGACCCAAAAAGGAAATGACAGACCAAATGGCGAGGTCAAAACTGAACTGTGTGAAAGTCTTGAAACCAACAGTAAGTCATCTGTAGACTTTCCCATGGTCAAGAGTGGCAGCACTTCCTAATAGATGTACGTTCACAAGAATGCACTTTCTTTTAATAATAAACTTTATTCTTTTTGTTGCTTGTTCTGCATGAATCCAGTGAAGATGTGTCAGAATTCATGTACTG
>NW_008825557.1:20243-36860 GCF_000699105.1 Pygoscelis adeliae
AAACAAATTGGTTTTCACAGGAGGCTAGTAAAAAAAGAAAAAAAAAAAGCACAAGCAGATTTTGGAAAGCCACATCTTTTTAAAATGATCTGTTTTAGCTAGTGCTAATTTGATGTGTTGTGCATTGCCGTGCCAGTTGTCGTATGTCCTGACAGTTCATGAGGTGTATTTATGGTCATCATTGTATATTCAAAACTCAAAGGCTGTTGAAAAAAATATAATGAAAACAGTTAACTGTTTTTATTTGGCAGTTAGATACAGAAGTGAAAATAATACTTTTTACCTTTCCACTTTAACTTAATATTTGTTGACTTGTTCATTTATCACAACTCATGAGTACTAATGCTTCCCAGAATAACGTTTCCCATCCAGGTTTTTGTTGTGGTCCTACTCATCTTGGTACAAAATCGTGATAATTCATATACGGCTTAATCATTACGTGTTCTAATATGTCATGGGTTAGTAATGGAAAAAAGTTCTTTCCCATGTCAGAAAAGTTCTTGAATCTTGACACATCTTTAAATTGCTCTGGTATAGAAGAAAACAGAGGTTATATCTTCCATTCCACCACATGACATACAGTCTTATAAACTGGACTTCACAATAATAATAATCAAATATGAGTAGAGCCAGTAACTTTATCCCCAGAGCTTAGTAGTAAAGGAGAACTGGTTTCTGTGGAGGAGTTAGAGGTCATATGGGATGGACAGCAGCTATTACAGTTAAAGACAAATTTTTCAGTCATTTTACTGCAAATGAGGGTTTTTTTTTGAATTTTTATTACTATTTGATGATGTTGACAGGAGATTAAATAGTACTATTTTGCTTGAGTACATTCAGACAAGTCAGTACCGAGTCTGCAGAAAAATATTGTACTTATTTCAGAAAAATGCAACCCCCCACTGAATTCAATCAGAGTTTGCCAGATTGAAGACTATATAAAAATGGTCCATAAGTATACCATATTATAGTTGCTGATGCATGGAGGATACTGAGTGCAAACCAATTCACTTGAAAAACTCATGACCCTTCAAAATGTGTAAATCTGCTAGACTGAGCTATGGGTTTATACAGCTTCAGATTATGACATATAACAAAGGACAAAAGGAGAAAGGCAATGAAATTCCTTCTTGATCAAATACTAACGTGGAAATATAAGAACTCAATAATTTCTCAAATCTTCAGAAGTCACCAAAAGAAAATTCAGAAGGGAGAGGTGGATTTTGCTGAGTTTGCAAAATGATACTGAGGAAAAATCAAAGGAGGGATTCCACAATAGGGTGAGGAAGAGTGTTAATAAGAAAGTCTTGGGTATCTGTTGTTTATCTACTGTACCTAATTAAGAAATGCTGTGTCTGGTATTCCTTAAACTATGATTATGCATAATTCATGGAAACAGCTGCTATTGGAAGCAAGTTTGCTTCTCCAGTAGTGTGATGTGTGCAAGGTAATGCTTATTTACTGTGCTCTAAACATGATTTTAACAGTAGCACATCTATATAATTCTGAGCTCACTAGGAGTATATCCTCTCTAGGCTTTGATCCAGGCATCATAATGTTTCATAGGCAAAAATTCAGAGTCAAGTTATTTGCACTCCAGAGAGCTGTCCTTATATAATTGATCTCTTGGCCTCAAGATGGGTTTCTCCCTTCCCCAAAATTGTTCTGTACCATTTGGATTTTATCAACTTCCCTCTTTTCTGCCAAAATAGTTATTGTCAAAATTTTTGGAGGTTCCTGTGAATTATCAGTGCACAATGCTACGTAAGTTCTTTTCACCAGGTCAATAGTAACAACCTCTCAACATTGCAAAATTTCTTCTTGTGCTGACTCCATGTGAGGTAGATCTTTCTTTTCAGTAATAGTATATGAAGCTGATTGCAACAAATCAAGCTATTCCTAGTATACCAGAAGTGGGTGGTGTTTCCCACCATTTCCCAAGCACAAATACTGGTAATGATAAAAATGGTCATAACCAGGTGAGAAATAAGATGAGATGGTCAGGTAATTCCTTTTGCTTCCCATCCAGAGACAGCTCTGCTCTGTCTGGTTCGTCCTATTCCACATAACAGATTTTATTCTGTGCTGTCCCTGCATGAATACAGTCATGTTTTTTTGTGGAAATACATTTATATTCAGTGGAAAACAAGTTGTATCTGGGAAACAGGATGAAAAAAAAATATCCAGATGCAATTACAGAAGGCATAATAATGACAAGTACTTTAAATTCATATAGGTCAGATCCCAATAATCATTCTAAATTGCTTTAGATCCTCTTTTATTTTATTCTTTTTTGTCTCATTCCAACAGCAATGTAGTAACTGGAGCTAGAAAAGAATGTTCATTCCCAGAAATATTTTGAGGCAAGTCTGTTACTTTCTCTGGCCATCTATGCTTGCCAAATGTGGTTCATGTTATTACTATGAAATGCTAACAGTCTTAAAGAGCATGACACCAGTTGCTGAAGTTTTCAGATCCCCAGACAGGAACTGTAGGCTTATTACAATGAACTATAAAGATGCTTGCAATATTCATCAAGTAAAAAAACATTGTTTGGAGATGAGGTTAGATTTAATACATTTTGAACTACTATTTGCACTAGCTTCCTGTGCTACCATTTTTTAAAGTAACAACACTCAGAACTCAATAGGATAATTTTTATTTCTTGATCAGTCCTAGATTAATTCTGTCAAAACTATTTAAGTCTCAGATATACAACAAAGTTACAGCAAATTAACAAGTTACTCTAAATCAGCTGAAGTGTAGTAGCTACTTATTTTTGTATTTTGAGCTTCTTGCAAACGTCCTCACATAATTCAGCTTACTGAGTTGTGATAAATCCGATTATGTTACATCGCTGTGGGCTAAAAACATACACATGAAAAGTTATCATAGAACTCAGCTGATACAGGGTAATGTGGTAAGCTAGCTTAACCTGATCACGTATTTGAGCCTATTTTCAGGGCGACAGAAAAAAACAAGCTCTGCTCCCTCCGTCCTTTTGTTCCCAAGAGTGCAGAGTTTGCAGATGTTCATTTATTTGTTATTTCTTAGCTGGGAACAAAATCCTTTTATGCTCTAAGGAACTTGGTGCCATTTCAGCAGTCCTGCATTATTTTCAGAAGGAACTTAACAGGCCAAAGGAAAAACAGAATCCTCTCAGAAATCCAGCTGTGGGAGCATGGGAGAGTTCAGATGGGAGCAGTACATCCCATCTGAAAGATCTGAAAAATGTAAATGAGGCTATATTTGCTCCAAGTGTCCCAATACATGCAAATAAAGCTATTTCATGTCGGTGCTGGAATACCGTATTCAATTATGTGAAAGACTTGCCTAGTGTGCCATAAACAATCCTTTCATGTACTAGGTCTTCCAGACACAAAGTACTGGAGCTACCTGTACAAGTGGAAGTAAGAAATATTAAGTTTTACAGCATCCTTTTGATTATTCATTCTTATATATACATTCTTAGGGAACAAAAATTATTGTGATATATGAATTATAATGGTCTGGTTCTGTTGTGTCTTACAAAATGGCAAATATAATATTAGAATCAAATTGCCCAGTAACTCAAAGAAAACATGAAGAAAAAGCAAGCAGCAAACTTAGTTATTTATGCTACCTACTATTATTTTGCAGCAATTTTAGTGATCTTGATTTAGTTTAATCTTTGGTACAGGAGAGAGAAACTGTCATTTCTTGGTTTCTGTAGTCTGTTCTTCCCAAATCATCAGAATGTTGGGCTGGATTTAGCAGTTAGCATGATGAATCCTTTTCCTATCTATCTCAGCTGTTCCCACCGGATTCTATACAGAAAAAAGAAATTGAAGGAAGGAAGGTAGGTATAGGAATAGAATTAAGATCTTTGAATCTATAGACCAGACAACTTTTGTGCCATCAAATTATTTTCATCCTGCCAGCTGCAGTCTTCACTCTCATAAGCAGAACATGTCTGTAGCAGACGGAATATAAAACATATTTGGGAAGCCAAATTCCTCTTTATGCAGTGTGACATAGACCTTATTATAGAGACAAAAAAGAGACTCAGTCCCCCAGCAGTCTGATTTGCCAGGTACCCAACTGGTTTAAAATTAAGGATCTGCCTGTGAGACCTGATGTCACCTTTTCCCTATTCCCACCACTACATTAACACAACAGTGGAGACTTGGGACATATTTTTTACAGCAAAAGGATAAGATATAAGGGCTAGAAGCTGACACAAACTTCCACATAAGATTCATAGTTGTTCACTTTTGTTTGTTTGTTTAACTTTCTCACCATATTGCCTCATTCTGAACAAGGGGTATCATCAGCTTTGCCCAAAGGAAGAAATGATCAGCTGACCATCAACATAAGGAGACTATAACAGCATGACAGCTCTAAAATACAGCCTAGGCTCTCATAAGCATTTCTGCTGGCTCACTTATATGCTTTGTGTCTGAAGGCTCTCCAGAGAATATGTGATGTAGGCACTACTACTCAGTTTTGCTAACTTGGAGAGATGTTTCCCATGTTGGGCTTTGCTCCTTTCAAGGAGCATAAGCCTCCTTCTAGATGGACAACTCACTACTAGCTGCAAAGTTGTCTTCAACCAGTAGAAGAGAGAGAAAAATCCAAGCCTTAAATTAAAAAACATCTATACAGAAATCAGCCAAAATAATACCAGACAAATAGTATGTTGAAATTCTGTTACAAGTATGCTAAAACCACTCATCATTGTTCCTGTCTATTGACCTCTGTTTCCCGAAGTCATAAACAAAATAAGTTATCATCAATAACACAGAACTTGAGATCCAACTTACTCACTGCTTATATACATGCTTAAATTTTCTTACTTTATTCCATGAACATGGGCCATTTTATTTGGAAATATAGCTGGACACCGTCTGAGTTCAAATGCTAAATATGTTTCTTTTTTTCCTCCTCTCTCGATTCTAAAAATCCTGAACTTTGTTTTTTGTTGTTGTTTGTTTTTGGTTTTTTGATTTACAGCCTCCTCTACCAAGACAACTTATGTCAGTTACAGCAATCAGGCAAACTGAGCAGGGATGAAATTCACTGGAAGACCTGCACCATGGGATCTTGCAAACAAAGACTTTACCACCACCAAAATTCAGTCTTGGAAATATTAGTAGACTACATTCAAATCAATAGTCAGTCTCCTAAAGGACAAGGATTAAACAAGAGGCAAAAAGCAAAAAGAGACAAGGGAAGGAATAGTCCAGTTTTATAACGTAGAGACAGAGCATCAAGCTTCTGAACTGTTCACTCACAAAAGGAAGTAAAACACAACAGGAAAAAAATGTTAGCTTGTGAAAAAAAAATGCTGTTGAAACAAATCATGTCTGATGTTATATTTGTAAGTACTTTTTTGTGATTGTGACAATTTCCTTTCCTGTCCTACATTGTTCAACTCGTAAAAGAAGATAAGTTTGTTTCTTGTGACGGCTGACTGAATTAAGTACTGGGTTATGCTAAAATAAATGCAATGTTCAATGCATGCTAATTTTTATACAAAATAATTTATTTCTAATAATAAAGGAATGTTTTGCAAATGTTGAGACTTGTTTTGTTGCAGTTTTAAGGAAAAAAGTTCTTACACTGTTGTCTATTGTTTGTTTAGAATGTGCAGTAAAGGTGGGTGTACAAATAAAATAATAATCATGGCATCAGAAGAATGCAGTGTAAACTCTAAGCATGTGTGTGTGTGTGTATGTGTGCATGTGTTGCGTGTATGTACGTGCATGCCTGCATGCATGTGTGTTTGTGTACTCTGCAGTGTGTGAATTTATTTGTTCAAAGCTTTGTGACTATATTTTCTAATGGAAGGATTTTTTCCCCCTTCTCACCCTCAGAGTAAGTGCATTTTATATGTTTGTAAAGTGAAGGAGTCCTGACGGTAATTATTTTGTATGATTGTATTATATTTTTGAACCTCCACTAATAATTTTGATCTTTTTCATTTCTGGAACTTACAGTTTGTAAGACTTTATGACAGCTAGACTGGATTAAGCTGAAAGTCTATTCAGCCTAGTATCCTGTCTCTGACAGGGGAATGTAGCAGATGCTTATCTCAATAAAGGTGACTTTGAAATAACAGGAGAGAAATCAATGGAGAATTTGGAAAGCAGTAACCTAGTGGATATATGTACTATTGCCTTATTAACACTTAAAAATCAAAGAAATAGATGTCCATCTACAATCTTCACATCTTCTAACTCCCATGTCAAATGATTGTGTGTGCATTAGAAACGATTATGCAAAGAGAAAGAGAAATTCATATAGATATCTATCACGTTAATAAACCCCTCCAAAGAAGTTTAAAAAAGACAGCTAGGGACTTTCCACTTTGTTACTATACCTGTGATGTTCTTTAAGACTTTTTCACTCCATACACTAGTTACCATTCGTCAAGTCAATGGGTCTTCACAATCAGTTAGTTATTAAATGTTATTTCTCCTGAATTAGCCTGGATGGCTCCTTGTGCTTTTTTCCCCAAAGGAGCTGTATTTTTCTAACATATCTTAAAGAAGCTGTGGTGGGTCCTAAATTACATGAACGAAAGTTGAAGTATCTGAAACTGAATCTCTTTCTGTTACAATGTCAACATTTAAACTCCAGCACAGTCAGCAAACTGCATGACAGTGAATTTCCATTTTCAAAATATTTGACAAAACATAGTTAGTTTTTCCCAGCATTTAAATGCCTGAATTATTAACTGATGATTGCTTTGGTATAGTGCGGTATTGTGTGTTTGGTATGTGTGATATATTGTGTGAAAATTCCTTTTTTGACTATGCCCCAAGCACATCAATCCCAAACCTATAAACCAATACATGCTTAATTTTAAGCATATGAGTACTGCAGCTAATGCAATGAGACCTGCAAACAAACTTCATTAAAAAGTTTTAGTTCTGTTTTGTTAGCTACTATCTCATCAAATTTAAGTTTTTTTTTTTTGTCAAAATGGTTTGATTGATCAATGTTTTAACAAGACAGAGTTCTATGTCTAGGATGGATTTCCTAAGAGAGAAAGAGTGAGAATCTGTTTTATCTGAAAATGAAAGTTTTGGCACAGTTTCTTTTCAAGAAACCTTTGAAAAGTTTAGTTTTCAATCCACAACAAAAAAAGTTCCAAATATTTTGTTTGCAATATCTATACATAATTACATGAGCATAACAACATGCATTTGAAAAAACAGTACATATGAATTGCCTTTAAAACACATTTCATATACACATAAAGATTAGTATATGATATATGAATATCTTCCAGTTTCACAGTAGTCCAAAGAAAATGTTATTCTGAACAGATTTACCAAGACCAATATACACTTTTTTTGGTTGAACTGCAGGGTAAAAATGCAATGCAAATTATTCTGTGCATTTTCTATGTCATTATTCCTGAAACATGGAGCATATTAAGCCTATGAGTCTCACTGGTATTAATGTAACTCATCAGATAAATGAGCACGTAGTATGAATTACGGAATAAACTGGGCATTTTCAAAATACAACAGAACAGCACTGGTCTACAGGTTTTACTTCTATAGAGTAGTTATGTGCAGTTTATGCATTTGCATGGAATGGTGCATATCTATCTCCTGTAACTGAACAAAGACACATTATTCTCTTGTATTCCTCTAGACCTTTGGAAAAGCAATGCATTTTATTTTGGAATGAAATGTCGACTTTGTTCTCCTCAGCTTAGGAGACTTTTTCCTGTACAGACAGTAGCAGTTTCAAAGATTTTTTTCTAGCAACCTGATTCGTGAGTTCTGCTTCCAAGATTGTGTCTTCAGGTGACTTTAAGTCCCATTTGTGCAATAGATTGTGCATCAGCTCTACAAGTCCTAACTTCTAGGTTAGGTGACCTAAATTTTGTGACCCCCACCTGAGCCCTGCTTTGGGGATTATTGATTAAGAGACTGCAGTTTACCACCTCTAACCAAGACTGATGTACCTTTTTCAGCATCATCACTGAACACAAACAGTTCAGATGAAGAAATTAAATATATTTCAATGATTGATTCTTATTAGGTTGAGTGGTCTTTTTTTCAGCTTATTGGGTCTTTGTCTCCAGTTTAGCTGTTATAATAAAAAGCAACCTCCTAAAAAAAAGTACCAGAGAATTGTATAATACAGTTGAAGGAAAAATTGCTATAATTTTGCAACATGAGTATAAAAAAGGATGAACTTTAGAAAAATTGCTTCCACTGTTCTTTACTTTTTATATTACAAGGTCCATTTTTACAAGAATATTGGGGAAGTTCAGTCAGCAATAAGAAGAGAAATCCCCACAGAGTCTGTTGTTATTGTGTCCTTGAATACTCATACAGTTGCTGCATTTTTCTTCTCTCTTTATGAAATAGCCACCACTTAATCTTTCTATACAGAAAACTCACTGTTTGGGGGGTTTTTTAGTTGTTTTTTGGGTTTTTGTTTGTTTGTTTGTTTGTTTGTTTGTTTGTTTTTTAACAACATCTGTTTCTACCTTTTTCTGCTCTTTATCTTATAGCATTGACATTCATGAAGCTACAGTTAAACCATTATCAACATTTCCATTACGAATTATATTATCTAACACACACAAAGATTCTGCAGGTTGAAACTTGGCATATATTGTCTTATTGTATATGCAAAAGAATGTAAATGGAAGAATAGAATTATTGAGGTAGGTTAAAATGAAAAGCTTACAAACAAAATAAAGTCCTGAGGCAGAAGTAATCAAAAGGTGGTAACAATTTAAAAACTGAGATTTGGCCAATGATCATAATACAGTATGTTCTAGTTATGCAATTAGAAAAATTAAAGGAAAAATTATAGGAAAGAACCATAAAAAATATAAATGTTCAGATCCATTTTCACATACCTTTTCACTCTCTTCCCTTCAAACTATATTTTGAAGGCCTCTGGCCCTGCTGTAAAACCCATTCATGTTAATGAAGGTCTTACCTTTAATTTAGCAGATTTGAGATCAGGCATCAGACGATTTATCATTAAATTAAACTATAGCTTTTTTAAACTATTAGCTTTGAACAAATGGCTGTCACTGAAAGCTACATTACTTATATACCAATTTTTAACTATATTTTAATTGATAATTATAACCCTTAAAAGGCTTTATGCATACAAGTAACTGGTGTATAAATGACACGTGTTTATAAAAAAATCTGTGCAAATTAGGTTTTATGAATTAAATGGTGTTATGGGACTGCTAAGCTAGATCTTCTGTTAGCCTGACTTTGAGACACAGGGCACTCAAATCATGTAGTCTTCACTGGTATCTGGAAGTGCACAGCAACTATAACTACAGAGGTTCATTTTAATCTGATCTAAAACAAATCATTGTTGAGGGGAAAAGAACCAAGTAGTGAAATCATTGGAAGAATATAGACTATGATAGATAACTCTCCTTAGGTCTGATTGATTGAAGTTAAACACCTCGGTACCTAAAAGATCTAGATCTCAGAACTTTCCATTTATAAACAAGGAATGGGTGAAGGTCTTGAACTGACCTGCAACCTTAGTTCTGCAAACTTTCACTGTCACATTTCAAAAATGTGAGCGGTCCATTGTAGAAATTAAAATGTGTACAGATCAAAGCCTGGGTTGGTGCCTCTAGCTTGCAGACAGGTGACAGGGTGAGATCCCCTGTCAATGGCACTGTCTTCCAATACAGAAGCTGTCCCAACATATAAATCTAGTGCATACCAGTTTTAGTATAATTTGGCAAGATTTGCTCTCTCGTACCAACCATACACTTCCACAGACCCCAAAGATTTAAGGTATGCTAAAGATTTGATCCAAAGTCAAGTGAAGTTCACAAGAGTCTTTGAGTAGACTTACTTGGTCAGAGCCACCCAGAGGGACTGGATGATTCTACTTATTTCTAGTCCAGACTATAACCAGAAACCATCCAATGACTTATAAATCAGATGGGCGATACACAATGTCAAAATACATTCCAATCTAATTTTTATCCAGAAGAAACTACCATTGTTATGAATGAGGTCCCAGTGGCAAGACCAAAAGATGTATGCTAAAAGCACAGT
This sequence comes from Pygoscelis adeliae, assembly GCF_000699105.1. NCBI lineage: Eukaryota > Metazoa > Chordata > Aves > Sphenisciformes > Spheniscidae > Pygoscelis > Pygoscelis adeliae. The sequence continues at coordinate 30,299 of NW_008825557.1, forward strand.
GACTGAAGTATTATACTAATGAAAACCCGCAGGCTATGGCTTATGCACGTTAGTGAAACAGTGTCTGAAAATGTGATTATCCAAGTTTTGTTAAACGAAGGGCTTGTCTCAAGTATTTTCAGTCCACTCAGATTTCACAGTAATTCAGTAGCTGAGATCTTGAAGTTTAATAACTCAACTTTTGTGTAGGCAGAGTAACATTTTTTAAATCTAAAACTATAAAAAAACTTTATTGTACAAACTTAGGGTTTAGTTCCGATCATGGACAAGCAGACTACAGTTTTAAAATTGCTATTACTGGTCATTCACGTGTGAGTAGGCTGAAACAACTCCATCAGGACACACAACTTTGTTTTACTGAGATCAGGAACAAGTCCTTAATGTTATTTTGTGACTACAGGATAGATACAATGAGGTCTGAATGATGCTATGTATCAGGTCAATGAACCAGAAATTAAACAGAATTTACAGACAATACTTTAACTGTTCTATAGAAAGAGTAATGGGCCACTTAGTCAAAAATCCCCTTTTCAAGATATGCCAAAATAGCAATTTCCACAGCAGGGATTTTAACTAATAGTACTAGCTCTCTTCCAATGAATAGATTATTTTTGTTACTAACCAAGGAAAGAAATGAAGGAAAGCATTCCTAACAGATCCAGTTTGTAAACGTATTGTATTGGAATACAACTTCCTCATTTATGCGTCTACTTAAAAGCAGAATGTGAAAGCAGAAGACATAGCATAGTAGATGGATAAAGAGAAAATGTCTCTCTTGCACTATTCTTTTTTAATGCTTTGGTTTGAAAATGCACATGAATAATCCAGCATATTTCACCATCACATCAGCCATTAAATAAAATGATAGCTTATCACTATGCTTTCAAATAGTTTACATGTCAACTGGTATACTTAAGAAATTACATATGGATCTACATATTCTGCTTAAATTTTAAAGAGCAAAATTCAATGACAGAGGTAAGCATTACTTTTCCCAGTTTCAGTGGTATCTAATCTAATGGCACCTTTAACATTTGTGGTACTGCAATTGTTTGCATCCAGAAAACACCATTTCGTATTTTGCATGCATGTTTCATTTGCTGTGGATGATTACCTCCTGCAATCTAACTGTGAAATGGTCTTTTTTCTCAGCAAGAAGTCATTTCTTTCTGACTTTCTCCTGAAATTTCAGTAGCTAATAGAAGAGAGAAGTATATGTGTCACTAATCCTCATTATGTTTCCTGGGAAAGTAAATGGTTGTGGTTAATGGGATACAGCAAATACAAGAAGGAATAGATCTTATCTGTGAACTGCATCCTATACTTCTGAATATATGTAAGTTGTATTGTCTCCTTTTAGCTTCTTACTTGGCTTAAATTTACCAGTAAAATCATGAGAACTGCAAAATACATTTGGTGGAAATAATCTGTTGCATCTATGCAATGAAAACAAGTTGGCTGGTGTGAAAGACAGCTGGAAGAATTTTGGTTAGGATTGATAACTTAAAGGAAATTGGAAAAATTAGTAGTGATTCCATTAGATTTTTTTTTGTCAGGAAATGAACTACAAATTAGGGTTGTGTTAAACTTGTTTCAGTAACAGTCTTACGAAGATTTTCAAAGTTTGTCTGCAAAAGGTCACTGTAGAATCCTTTGTACATTTCATGAATGTTGATAACTCTGTAAATTCTTCCATCACATTGAAACACAAAACTGATGGAGAGCAATAGTTTTTCTCGTTTGGCATTATAGTATGACAGCAGGTGGTTAGCTCCCAGGAACTTACTATTTTCAATGGTACAGCAGCAGGGAAGAGAAGAGAAAACAGCAGTGTCCCCCAGAGCTAAAACAGTGTTAGCAGTACAGTAAGATGCACAATATCCTGAACGGCAAACAAAGTTTTTGTTTGTATTACACAAATAACTTGTCTTTCAGTAGAAGTGGAGCAATATGACATGCAGAGGAGTATGGACATGAAAGAAAAAAAAAGAGCAGTGACAGAACAACAGTACCTAAAACCCTACTGGAAGCAGCAGAAAATGTTGGAAAGTTCCACTGTCAAAGAACTGTGTCAGCTCCAAAGAGTCCATGCTGACCTCTGTCAAGGGCACACACCATCCCCAGAGTGTGTGTTAATCTTACATACTCCACAGAAATGCGGTGAGCAAACATGAGAAAATAATCGATGGGAGCCGTCAGAGCTAATGTTGGATGAGGTAGCAAATAAGAATAGACACTCATTTTTCTTTGAAATTCAAGAAAATATTATGATAGTGTCCAAGGAATACACACAACTTCTACAAAGACCTGAAAATACAAGTTTTTTAACATTTGTGTTAGAAACTTGTGTGCCCAGGCGGCCAAGAAGGCCAATGGCATCCTGGCCTGTATCAGAAATAGTGTGGCCAGCAGGAGGAGGGAAATGATTGTGTCCCTGTACTCAGCCCTGGCGAGGCCACACCTCGAATACTGTGTTCAGTTTTGGGCCCCTCACTACAAGAAAAACATTGAGGTGCTGGAGCGTGTCCAGAGAAGGGCAACGAGGCTGGTGAGGGGTCTGGAGAACAAGTCTTATGAGGAGCGGCTGAGGGAACTGGGGTTGTTTAGCCTGGAGAAAAGGAGGCTGAGGGGAGACCTCATCGTTCTCTACAACTACCTGGAAGGAGGTTGTAGCGAGGTGGGTGTCAGTCTCTTCTCCCAAGTAACTAGCGATAGGACGAGAGGAAATGGCCTCAAGTTGCGCCAGGGGAGGTTTAGATTGGATGTGAGGAAAAATTTCTTTACTGAAAGAGTGGTTAAACATTGGAACAGGCTGCCCAGGGAAGTGGTTGAGTCCTCATCCCTGGAGGTATTTAAAAGACGTGTAGATGCGGCACTTAGGGACATGGTTTAGTAGGCATGGTGGTGTTGGGTTGACAGTTGGACTTGATGATCTTAGAGGTCTTTTCCAACCTTAATGATTCTATGATTCTATGATTTTATTCACAAGGTGTAGGCTGGGATCAAAGGTTGCAACATATCCTTTAATATAGCACCTGTCTTTCTGCAAATGAATTAGCTCATTCTCTTTTGTCAATGACTAATTCTGTGCTGGGATTTCAGAAAATCTCTGGAGCCTTCCTGGCCCATCAGATCCTAGTCTGAGAGGGATCTGAAAATTACTTTCCAAAATAAAAGGAAAGTTTCCCTGTTAAATTGACATTTTCTCACTTAAAATGGTTATTTTGTGGGACATATTTAAGAAAAACATATTGAAGAAAAGCAACTCTAAATTTCCAGCTCACCAGTATATTAAACATATTCATCTGAGTATGTCTGATAGCTTTAATTACTCTCTTTTAGAACGTGTTGGGTTTTTTCTTTATTGGTCAGACGTAGAAGAAACTCACACCTAGAAGCACACATGATGGCCAATACAAGCATTACAGTGTCCTGTTCCATGGTGTCATCTAATATCTACAACACTGCAAGTGCACTAACTTCATCCTGATCCCAAAGGAAGCAAAACATAAATTGCATTGCCAGTATCAGTTCCTGTTTCATGCAAATGTACCATGGAGGCTCTTTGAACAAATGATAAGCCAAAGTTTAGTATTGTTCTGCAAAATTTTTCTGCAAGACTGATGTCATTAAAAATTGCTATATGCAATGCTAGTTTCAAGCATTATTGCTTCCTGTTTACCTGATAGAGCATATAGTCTGTTTCTGGGAGGTTACTCTACTTCCTAAGTTAACTGCAGTGTCTTTGCTGTCTTTGTGATCATTGACTGTCAATATTAAATATGACTTTTCAGAAAATAAACTATTTTTATTTCATTTCCAAATTTTCTTTTTCCTAGTCTTGCTAGAGTGTTGATGAACTTTGCAATAGATATGCTTTGATTTATGACTGATCACCATCTTTCCTCAATACAGCTTCTGGTAGTTCTCTTTTACTCCCTTTAGAGCTTTTTATCCAAGTACTGGCTTTGGTATCATGGAAGGAAACATATCAGTGGAGTAAATCCGTGGCAACAACAGTAAAATATGAGGAATAACAGGGTGAAAAGTGCTTAATGAAGGTAAAACAACTCCAGAAAACATTCCTGGTTAGAGAGATGACTGATTGCGTTCTTCTGAGCAACTGAAGAATCATACCTAAAGACAGTTCCCACAGGCTGCTGCTGGAAGTCTGCTTCAGTGGCTTACTCTTTTCTTAGAAAATCTCAACAACAGGATTAGCCTTTGAATGCTACCCATATTCTTTTTTTTTTTTTTAATAGAATTTTAATAAAATCTCAAAAAGTTAAAGCAAAAGAGACTGAACAAGAGAAAATGAATGTTGGAGATGCATACGATACATTGAACTGCCAAACTTTTGGGGACTTGTTACAAGAATATGAAATCTTCATTGGAGATAAACCTACCCATACTTCCATTTACTTATCTATTTCTTTACGTATCTCACATATTGCAGACTGTAAAGAGTAAACCTCAATATTGTTTGCCTGCTGTGTTTAACTCAAATGTGCAGTTCTTACTGTGTGCATAATTTAGAGATGATACAGAGTTGTAAATATAACTGTATTCATATATTCTGCCCTGGCTCCCCACAGTTTTTCATCACAAGTGATAGACATTTCTAAAAACAATGTACTGTTTATTTCTTCATTTCTGTAGTTCATACACTTATCTGAAAATGCAGAACGAGTTGCAATCGTTTTGATATACAGAGGTTATCATTTCTTGTGAGAGTTTTCATCTGTTCCCACCGTCTCCAGTGTGACACTGAACAAGGAATGACAGAAAGATTAGTTTTATATGAAATTCAGGGTATTTTTCACTGAATGACAGCTATGAAGTGCACAATTTGCAAGATAAAATAACAAAAATGTGATTATTTCAAATGCCAGACTGATGGTACTTTATAAATTATTGCCTAAAGCATTGAAAGTTTAGGACAGATGCCTTGAAAGTGTGTTTTGGAGATAGTTTCAAATGATATTTCAGAACCTATTTCTTCACTTAAGAAAAATGAAGTTACTTCAAGAAACAGACCACATATAAAACCAGGAAAGAGAGAAACAACAGCACTGGCAACAACAACATAAATATTACAGGTGAAAGAAAGGAACCATTTGTTTTCTCAGAAAGTCTGATTAATTCAGTGCATTTTATAGTTATGTATATTGCTTTGCCTAGAAAACAGAAATGAGACAGTACAGGTAATATGCTCACAAAAAAGTAATCACACCATGTTTTCTGGTTGTTCTACATACAGAGCGGTGCTACACATACTTAAAGTCTCTAGTATGGTACTATGACTTCCTCCAGGTTTTTTTTCCTCGAACAAACCATGTTCATGATCCCTTGTAATAAGCCTCCTTAAAACACATCATGCTTTGCTTTCAAGAACAAAGAGGATCAGCTGTTCATAGGCAGAAGGCCTCTTTTTCATCAATCCTGTGTGTCTATTTAAGGAAGGTAGTACTGTCCTAGGCAGGTGCTTGCACATTTTCCACCACTGGATCCTACTGTATACCTCTTAGTGCTGAGGCACCTGACACAGCTTCTGACCTACGTTTGATGAGGTTGCACTTGAAAGCCAGGTTTTCCCTAAGCAGCACTAATGACAGCAGAATACTTTTTGTGATAAGAAAACATCACCTGAATTATTTCCCATCTGGGTGAATTTCCCATAGATATGAGGTCAGGGATCAAAGCAAGACCTTTTCTGGAGAGCAGAAGTGTAATGTCAGCTTTCCTGCCTGGTACAGTAGGGTTGAGCTGCCAGCTGCCAGGGCCAAAGGCCTGGTGTGCTACTGATGCAAATGAGACTCACAGCTCTCTGGTGTGGGGAAGCAACACAACTCATCCAAAAAACATTTGCATAACACAGGACTTGCAACACATCCTGACCCAGGATGTAGATGTCACTGCTTATCAGTTAAAGTGACAGTAACAGGTAGACCATGTTTTTTGTTTTTTTCAGTTAGATTGTGAAATTTCCAATAGATAAAGCCCATCCAACTGCATGGGGGGGGAGGGGTTTATGAAGTTAATTTTGCAATAAATGAACTCATAGTTGCTTGGAGACGCTGAACTGAAGAGACTGGTATCGGGTCATTTTCGAGGATCCACAATGTCTTCACTCATATCTGTTTTCCACTGAAAGATGAGTTTGATATCAATCAGATATGTAATACACAGCCAGCATTACACATTTTACATTGCTTTTTGGGTAAACTAAGTCAGACGCTCAGAAAGAAAGACAGAAAGACAAAAAAGGAGGTTGAACTGATGTACCAGGTGTCCTTGTTTTCTATTCAGATATAAAATGCAAATAGCAATGTGCTGACATGTAAAGAGATCAAAGTATTCAGTCAGCCAGATCTTTGCTGAGCAACTAAATGAGTCTACAGAGGTACTATTCCTGCACAAAAAAGAGTGGAAAGTCTCCTGCATTAAGATAAAACAAATTATCCAACACTCTGTCAAAATAAATAATTAGAATATTCTACGAAGAATTGCTGGCTGTTGGCATTTTTTACATGATAATTTCCATATTTAATTAAAATACTGC
>NW_008825557.1:36881-57178 GCF_000699105.1 Pygoscelis adeliae
AAATAACCACTTTTTTTTCTACTGTAGATCTACTCCTTATTTACAAACTTTTAGCTTATGGCAGCTAGTGGCAGTACTGACTGACACTAACAGAAGCCCAGGACATGGGCAGAAGTGGGTCCACGTGAAGCTGACAAACTTCAGGCAGATACTTCTCTGTATGTAAGGATCAAGTTAAACCATCATGTGCAAGTGAGCCCTCAGAGACCTACAACAAAAGATGAGTTTAGGAATATCAGAAGCTGATGCTTGCTTTCTATATGAGAGTCTCCATCCAAAATGCCTGATTCTGGCAACAAGTCCCCATCTGCATTCTCAGAAGCTAGCCAAAGAATATAAATCCATATGATCTGTTCTACAAAATACAGTCTAAGAGGTGCATCAAGTGCAGTATGTGCTCTTCATACCATTTAAATACAATGTCATTTATCTTTTTGACCAAGGTGCTCATGGGTGGAATACTGTAGCAGGATGATATATTCTAATTATTACTGTTTAAGAATTTGCAAGCTCTGTAAGAGCATTAATCTGTATTTCATTAGCAGTATCTGAAGAAGGTACTTGGGCTCACAGGAAGTATATCTAGAGGAGCACAACTGGTGAGTCATCCTTAAAGATAATGGTAGCAGTATTGAGACACTCAGATCATTTGTCATTATTCAGCACTTCCTTAATGTGTCAATTTTGATTCACTTTTTGAAGATTATCTGGGATTTTACTTGTTTTTGGAAACATTCTTCCATTCTCCAAACTACTGGTTAAATCACTAGCCTGCAACCGAGAACACACCCAGTTTGAAAAGGTCCCTGTGTGTGTAATTCACAGAAAACGGGAAAGAAGTGATTGACATACATCAGCTCCATTCTGTAAGAGTGCTATCCACTTAGCTTGCCTGTGATCAGAAATGATGAGAACCCAGGACTAAAGAATTTCTCAAATGAAATACTATACTGTTGGTTTATTATGCTGAACATAATTTTCAGAAAATTATGCTGAACATAATTTTCTTTCTTTGAAAACACTAGAAAGATGCTGACTGGAAGTCCCCAGTGGAAGGAAAAACTGAAAATGTCAAAAGTTGCCATAGGACACAATTGATATTCACTCACACACCACATATGCAAAAAAAATTGTTGGTAACCTGTGCAGGCCAAATAATTTTCTTGAGTGGTTTCCTTTTAATCTCTCCCAGACAGAATTAGCAGGTTACTTGAACAGTTAAAATGCTAAGTCTTACAGCCTGGTAATTTTTTGATGGAAATATGTAGATGGAATTGTGGGATTGATTTGGCTAGCAGGCTTCAAGTGTCAGTAATCACTTGTCAACATTAATGAAATGGCTCTGAGTAGCTACACAGTTTCAGCAAAGTCATGTTATGGGCAAGATGAGCTTGGTTCTGTTTCTTCCTCTCATAGGGGTCTTTTGCATTAGCAGCATCTCTATGGATGGTGATTTTAGGTGTATATCAGCTTACCATGAAATCTTCATCATTTCCTACTGACTAGACAGCAAATTTAGACACTTAATGTTAGGAGTTTTCTTAACTAGAAGCATAGCATTGAAGTGCAAACTAGGGGCACTAGGGGCACTGGACACTCCAATATGTGGACTGGATCCCTCTGAATAGGAATCATGTTTCTGTTTCTAGCAGCATTTCAGTCTCTAAACACATGATTATTCTTAATGTCACTTTAACCAGCAGGACCAAAAAGCATTACACGGGCCTTTTCAAGATATTAATATTTCATTTATATTCCATTAGCAGAATTTAATAAAGTTAAATCGTGGTGCTATTTCCACACACTTAATGTGTTCTGAACAGTTTTTGCAGTGATATATTCCTGACAAGTTTATGTCCTTTGCTTGATAACTTTCTTTCAATAGATCTACGATAGGATTCCATACTATAATATTATAGGTTCTGCCTTTGTTAAACTTTCATCACTACAGTACTACTGCCATGTTTAGTGTTAGCAGTACATAGCAATCTGAATAAAATGACTTAAAAAAAAAAAAAGAGAAGCAATATGTCCTAAGTTAAATGGATAACAAACAGATAAAAAAAAAGAGTGAAAAGAGGGAAGAATTACAACAGCAGATATTCAGTAAACAGTAAAAAGGAAATACTGACCTTAGAGGATGTATATGCATGTAATCTACAGTTTTCTCCTTATATATACAATATTAATAACTGATGCATCACTTTGAAAGAGAATTTGAAGATGATGTCTCTCAAAAAGAATCCAGTATAATGCAGATGTTAGGAAGACATTTATTATGGTATTACTTTAGGGACCTACACTGTGTGTGCATGTGTGTGTCTGTCTGCCTGTCTGCCTGCCTGCCTGTTTATTTAAAACAACCCAAACTTGTCAGGCCAGCGTGATCTATCTGCAGCAGGCATTTATTAATTTACCTTGTCATAGTAGCCTGTGTTTTGATGATGTAAACCAATATTTTTTAACTACAGTATGCATCTCAGGTCTGTTGGTGTACTCAATACAGTCAAAGTCTAATAGATATGAAGCTTAGGGACTGAATGCTTTTCATCCTACCAGAATTTATTTCTCCTTCAGAGCTCCAGTCCCCCTAGGGAGTCATCTAATGTAATTGTTTTTTGAATGGCTTCAGTGATTTTGCTTTAATGATAACACCCACTAGGCTGCTCCAAGCACTTCTAATCCTTTCCATGAAAAAGTTCTTCCTGGCATCTGCTTGGAGTTGGCTTTTTGTTAGTTTCCTGTTATTTCTAGAAGGAAAAAAAATCAAAACGTTTGATTCTATTTATATGTCACTTCATGTATACCATGTAGGTCAGTGTCATACTTAAAACTGATGAGCTAATGACCATAGTTTAGTGTAGAAGCCAATATGACATTATTTGCTAATGCCTGTACATGTCTATCTATATACAATGTGTAGCTGATGGTAATTGTTGATTAAGATTTACTGAGAAGTCTTCAACAGATAAGAATGTATTTTCCACAGTGTAACTAGATTTATTATTTATGAACAACCATAAGCACTAAATTCTTCTCACTGTGAAGTTAATCCAAGTTTTTCTGTAAGATACCGGTGTGTCCTGAGAGTTGAGAGCATCCAGTTCTCCCTGAAACATCCTTTAACAGGAAGAGTCTAATTTCCAGATCATTAAATTATCACTGACTAAAAAATAAACCTGGCTGTTACAATACCTTACCTGCCACATCCAGTTGTTGCACTGATATTTTCTGAGGAACTGGGAAATGCGCAGAGAATGAATAGCTGAGAACTGTGACATGGGTTATGACTTGGGCACAGTTCCTGGTACTGTAGCAGTGCCACAGAGCTCCTGTTACTTTGATGGAAATGCACAAAGCAATTTAGGTGTTACAGTGCTGCACTCAGAGGATCAGACTGAAAATCAAAATCCACTAAAACCAAGTTCAAACCAGCCTATAATTTGCTTTTAAATAGCCCTGGAGTGAACCTCTTCATTGAACACAAGCTGAAACTAAACCAGCAGCATTTCTCCAGAATTATATTTCAGCTAAAAACATGATGAGGCCAAGGGCAGATGTTTTCAGATCCTATCTCTGTGTGTATATGTATTTCTGTGCACATATGGATTCACCAGGGGCTTGAAGGTGAGTCTTCCTACATTTCCTACCTGGCCTTCATCCCTCATTCTCTGCTTCAGAGCCCTGTCCCCAGCCTCAGCCTAGGGCTGCAGTTTCTCTCCAGTTCATCAATCCTGAATGATAGGCACAGGGAGAGGGGTGGAAGGAAATGGACTGGGCCAAATGGTGCCCAGTGCCTGCACTGAGGAGGAGTTGAAAGCTGGCATTTGCTCTATTGTAGAACTCCTTCCAGTTTTAATTGTAGGACTTTCCAGTTGAACTGGTTTGAAGGAGTTCAAAGTCAATGAATCAGCTAATAGGCCATTGATTACCTGAAATGAAAATAAATGGTAGCACGTTCAGGTACATAGGAATCTGTATAAGAACTCAACTCAAAAACAATCTCAGGTCTATCTCTTGGCTTAGCCTGAAGACATTCCTGATGTATTGCGTAATGCACAGTCCCAGGACTAGACACTCAGGTTTCCAAACACTGTCCTGGATTCACACAATCCTGTGCTGATGAGGACTAGATCACGAACCCTTTTCAACCTCGGGACCTAATCATACAAACTAGGTCTGGTTGATTTGATAAAAAACAAAGAAGAAAAATATATTATATCCTAACTGTTCAACATGAGTCAAACCATCTGGGATGTGGAAATCCAATATTCTAAACAGGTGAGTCTTGTCAACATAAAGTGTTTGACAATCCTTGGAAGACCTTCACTGAGATGTCTTCAAGACAGCATTTTATGGCAGTTTTGAATACTTTTCAAACCAATAGTCAGCAAACATTTATTTATTCTTAAACAGAAGTAGCTGAATCTAACAATAACTAGATTTACCATACCATAACCATTACCAGGAGATAGACTGGGTGTAAGAAAACGACAGTGAGCAGAGTGGGAAAGCGGAGGAGCAATAACATATTATATGACCAATAGGACTGACACTATTGAATGGAATGACTGAAGAACTTAATGCATGTTGTTTATCTGCTTCAAGTTCTGTAACTTGTAACTACCTTTGTATGAAAGCAGTCTCCAGAAAAAAATGGATATTTACTTCTTTAGAGAGATTTAAATGCCAAAAATGTAGGTGTCTGGAGAATTTATATGATTCTAGGATTAGCTAAGTGGAAATTTAGAGCATCCATATTTGGATGAAGCTAAGGTCTTTTGTGGATAAACGCGTAAAGGCATTTTAGTTAGATAAGCCTCTCTTCTGTGAAGTACCTGCAGCTGTGTAGCAAAATTTTGTCATTTAGGACCAGTAAGTACAGAAAGAGCATGGAAGAATGCATCTCCAAAGCTGTTGACATGCTCCTTAAGAAAACCCTCTGCCAAGCAAAGATTTGCATAGAGATTCCTTTATAAACTCTGAGTTTTTCATATGTAACAAATGAACTTGTTCTTCAATGCAAATCCTGCTGAGAAGCTATAAAATAGTATTTCAGTTAACTCTCCAATAGTTGCATTTTTTCAGTTACATTGACAAAACTGAAGTATCTTTCGTTCAGTAAAAATAGATACTTGTAGACTGAGATGCATCCAGAGAGCAAATCTTTTGGAGAAGACGACAGATATTTCCATTGTGAACACAGTTATCTTTAATTTATATATAACTTGTCTGGAAAAAAAATTCTCTTTGGAACAGAATAAAATATTTTTTCAGTAATGGAGTAGCTTAAGGATAAGGAAATTATATTAGAGTTAAGCTGAATGATGAAATGATGGCTAAGAATATATAGCTTGAGAAACATAGATAAGAATGTCTTAAACTTGACAAGCATTTTGATCATTATAGAACAAAAATCCAAAGATTGATTCAATTAGCAGTCCTACAATGTATGGTAAAATATCCCAACCGCGTTTACAATGAGTAATTAAAATTACCATTTGAGGTAAAAATTATGCAAAATGCATAAATGAAAAAAATGCATAACGAATTAAAAAATAAAAAAAGAATCCACTGTGTATAGAGATTTTCTTCATTAAGGAGATTGTCTGCAACTACATCTGAAATCTCTCAGCTATTACACAGTGGATTACCCACCTTCTCAAAAAGCAACCTCTTTAGGTTGGTATAATTTTGTTTAAAATGTTCATAAAATAATCTCTCTAAATGTTTCTTTTACAATAAAGAAGACAAAACCTCAGATAAAACTATGATAATTATAATAGCAGAACCACAAACTTATTAGTAATCAAGATTTACTTAGAGATACTTGCTGCTAAATATTTTCTTAGTTTTAACATATTTTTCTCTTCAGTTATATTAAAATGGATAGTAAAATGGAATACTCTATTTATTTTCCAACATCATGTAACCAACTTTTCTGAAAATCTCTCAAACCTAGGGACCTAGGAATCCTGGTGGGCACCAAGTTGAACAAAAGCCAGCAGCGTGTCCTTGCTGCAAAAAAAGGCAAATTATATCCTTATCTGCATTAGACAAAGTATTGCCAGGAGGTTGAAGGAGGTGATCCTTCCCCTCTATTCAGTACTGATGAGGCCACACCTGGATCACTGTGCCCAGTTCTGGGCTCCCCAGTACAAGAGGGCCATGGATTTACTGGAGAGAATATAATGAAGGGCCACTACAGTGATTAAGGGTTTGGAACACCTCTTACATAAGGAAAGGCTGGGAGGGATGTTTAGCCTGGAGAAGAGAGGGCTCAGGAGAGATTACATCAATGTATATAAATACTTGAAGGAAGGGTGCAAAGAAGATGGAACCAGACTCTTTTCAGTGGTGCCCAGTGACAGGAGCAGAGGAAATGAGCACAAGCTGAAACACAGCAGGTTCCCTATGAACATCAGGAAACACTTCTTTACTGTGGCGGTGACCAAACACTGACAGAAGTTGCCCAGGGAGGTTGTGAAGCCTCCCTCCTTAGAGATATTCAAAAGCCGCCTGGATATGGTCTTGGGCAACTGGCCAAGGGTGGCCTTGCTTGAGCAGGGTAGTGAACCAGATGGACTCCAGAAGTCCCTTCCAACCTCAACCATTTTGTGATTCTGTGAAACATCACCCATTAAATTTGTACAAACCTGTTTGTACACTAAAACAACAGTTTGAAAGCCAAACAACTGACTACATAGACATCTACTTGGAAAATCAATGTAGTTTTGCATGTACAAACACAAAGGGTTTATTCTTGGGAAGAGGATCATGTAAATATCTTTAAAGCTTAGAAAACATGTTTTGAAATCTTGACAAGTGTTCTGTTAAAGCCTCATTTTTCCTCTGACTAGTATAAACTGAAATACAGACATCTGGCATCTTAAATCTGGTCTAAGTCCCTGGACTTCACCACAGTTAGTTTTTACTTCAAGATTTTACTAGAGAATGTTGCCATGAAAGCATAAATTGGGGTATGGAAGGGAATTTTACTTAAAAGATAGGTATGAAAGAAGAATATTATTTCTTGATATAATCTGCAGCATTTCCTGTTCAACAATGATCTATCTAATTTCTATTCATTAAAATCCAAGACTAAACTCCCACCAAAAAACCCCCAACAAAACATATCAACAATATTTTAGGCTGTGGTTAAGCATAGAAGCACAAGACTAAATAGACCTAGTATCAGTAACGGGCAGACTTCAAATAGTTTGGGTCAAAAGCTTGGATGGTGAAAGCCCTGGAACCTTTGGGATTTTACAAAAAAAAGTGGATTACCCAGTGCAACTTCCTTTGATTCTTCTTCACATGCCAATTTTATTTATTTATTTATTTATGTATCTATCTATCTATCTATCTGAGTAACTAGAATATGTTCAGAAACCTTCAAGGATCACCATCTGAATATCTTTCACATATAGAAGAAAAGCTGTTAAGAATGAAATCATCTAATTGGCTGATAATGGATAAGAGTGACTGTAAAACCCTTTAAAAAAATAAATAGTAGTGTCAATGAGTTAAATCTATATACATAACTAAGGAGGAGAGTTGATCCACTGAAGTCATTAGTAGTTGCACACTTACCTGTATGCTGTATGTACATTTTACTGGAGCACACAAAGGGATGCCTTAGCAAGAACATGCTCATGCACTTGAGATGTCCACAATGCCAAAGGGAAGCAAGTCACAGCGTGATTGGATCTTGGAGATATCACAGAGATTAGAATACTACCATGGGTCTTTAAAGACTTATATTAACTTCTTTGTTTTATTGAAGGTACCTTAAATTTTAAAGGCCTAGAAATCCTGGTGGAACTATCTGCAAGAATTTGTTACCATAGAATGGAGATAGTCATATTTCCTTATTCTACGTGGATGTAACTAAGGTAAACAAACAAAGGCTGTAAGATATTCTAATACTATAGCAAGCGGGACAATATAAATACACTTCTGGCTGGTTGAGGAAACTGACCTAAAAGAAGCAGCAGAATTATTTCTCTGTTAGGTACAATAGCTGAAGTCATAAGCTTGCCCAAAACAGGAGAATTTGCATTATGTTTTCCTGTACTATAGAAGAGATATGCTTGAGTATTCAAACTATGTGTGAAAGCCTGAACTTTACTGAAATTAAATTATTTATTGCAGATTCTTTATTATGTTAGTTGGATTGATAATACTTATTTTATTTCTCTTCTGATATAGTAATCCCTCTCTTCTTCTTCTTCTGGGAAAGCATGTATTCATGATTTCTCCTTGGTGATGGGAAATGGGTCTGTTTTATTTCCAAGCTTTTTAACATGTGTTGTATGAACTTTTAAGAAGAAAGTGTTGTCTAGTATATACCTGATGTTTTGAAACTAAGAAAAATTGATGTGTTCATTAGAAAAAAATAACACTAATTACCTTCCTAGCTGGCATACAACATACAGTTACATTTGCATGTTTTGACGTCTCAAACACTTTGCACTCAAGAGTATTAAAGACAATATGAATTTAAATGAGAAATAATAATAAATGTGCCATCTGATTTAAAATACCTAGGTTAAAATCTTTTATAAAACACTAAAGGAACCAGCAATTTCCATAGACTTCAAGACTATTAAGTTGGTATAACTCTAGCTTGCTCTACGTTCTGTAATATGTCACCTTCTAATTATTTAGTTCCTAATTTGGTTCTCATTCTGGCAGATGAGCTGAACATCTGGGAATACAAGAGATTTCTTTTTCTTGTAAACTTAACAAGCTGTCAGTAAGAGCATACTGATACTGAAAGGGTACAGGAAATAATTTATCCAAAGCAACCACCAACAAAAAATCCATGTAGAATCTTATTCCATGGGCAAAACATTTCATAATCTTGATGGTGATCACAGCTAGGAAATAAAGGCAGAAAAAACAGACTATAATTTGCAATGGGCTGTATTCATGCAACTGCATAAGCATTGACCAAACATGCAGTGAAATGGTATATAATAGGAGTCAACAGTGTACACAATTAGAAACCAACCGGAGAGAATAAGGCTCAAATTCACAAGGGGATTGCATGTAGCAGTACCTAAGCTTTAGACTTTTGGCCCTGCAGAAGAATCCACAGACCTAAATCAGCCACACAGATTCCCCAAGAACAGAACTGGGAGAGTGCCTCTGAATGGGCTCTGCACAAGCCAGGGTCCTGTGGTGGAACATGACTAAATAATCAAGTAGGAAATGCAGAAGACAAGAGGGTCCCCAAAATCCTTATCATGGCCACATGGGACCTTTCAGATGCACTTTCTTTAGGAATCCAAGGTATGGAAATTTAGGTAACATTAACCTTTCTGGGAGACATGAGAGGAAGATGCCAGTATTGAGGCACTCACATTTACTAGTGAAGTAAGGATCCTGACTTTGCTTGGAAGCACTCCATTCCACAATGTCTGTCTCTCAAGGTGTAGCAACTGCCAGGTTATAGAGTTATGAACATGAGCACGACATGAGTGTAGGGAGGAGAGAGAATGGAGCATCATTAGCCTCTAAAGTGGATTCACTCTGAAGAAAATGACAGTAGATTTGTTGGGTTTCAGAGAGGAAGAGGGATGAGTATATTTCTGGGTTTCTTCCTGACCGTGAGTGAGGGGGCCTGGGCATATTTACATTAAACAGCTGTAGGGTAAAGCACATAAGCAACTCTTGGTCTATGCAGATTCATTCCACCCTAACACTGATCTCAAGGGCTCAAATATTTGTTGTACAAGACCTATTCCCAATATGGCCCAACTGCATAACCTTGGCTCAGACTTTTGAGGAAAGTTTAGTTGTGAGAAGTATCTGTGAGAACAGGGAGCAGAATGAAGCCCCCATAATCCAAGGGGAAATGGTTAATGATCTGCTACACCACTTAGACACACACACACACAAGTCTATGGGACTGGATGAGATCCACCCAAGGGTACTGAGGGAGCTGGTGAAAGCGCTCACCAAGCCACTTTCAATCATCTGTCAGCAGTCCTGGCTAACCGGGGAGGTCCCAGTTGACTGGAGGCTAGCAAATGTGATGCCCATCTACAAGAAGGGCCAGAAGGAGGATCCAGGGAACTACAGGCCTGTCAGTCTGACCTCAGTGCTGGGGAAGGTTATGGAGCAGATCATCTTGAGTGCCATCATGTGGCATGTACAGGACAACCAGGCTATCAGGCCCAGTCAGCATGGGTTTATGAAAGGCAGGTCCTGCTTGACTAACCTGATCTCCTTCTATGAGAAGGTGACCTGCTTAGTGGATGAGGGAAAGGCTGTGGATGTTGTCTACCTAGATGCTAGTAAAGCCTTTGACACTGTTTCCCACAACATTCTCCTGGAGGAACTGGCTGCTCATGGCTTGGACAAGCCTACTCTTCGCTGGGTAAAACACTGGCTGGATGGCTGGGCCCAAAGAGTTGTGGTGAATGGAGTTAAATGCAGTTGGCAGCTGGTCACAAGTGGTGTTCCCCAGGGCTCAGTACTGGGGCCAGTTCTGTTTAATATCTTTATCAATGATCTGGACGAGGGGATCGATAGTGGTATATATCTGGTAACAGATGGAAGGAGATGTTTCTTAACACATCACATAAACGAGCTGTGAAATTCTTTGCCTAAAACTGTATATAGCTTTGAAAAATAGCTGGACAGTCTCATGGAAGAAATATCCATGAAGGGATATTAACTACAAAGGCACCACTTCTTAATCAAAAGGCTGTGCAGCTAAAACTTGGCCAGGATTCTTCTGGAGAGGTATCATTATATGCATGCTGTGTTCTAACACTTCTTAAACATCTGTTACCAGCGACAGTCAGAGACAGAGTAATGGGAAATGAAGACCAGTGCTTTCACACAGTGGATCCTTGAAAGTGTAAATTTTTGTCCTCTCAGAATATCTTTTCTCAATATATCCCATATTGTCTTCTGTTTCATATTCAGCTTGTTAAGTGGTTTGGGATAGAGAATCTTTGTTCTGCACTTGCCCAGTACCTACCATATTTAACATTTTAGTTCACAGGTTCAGTGCCTCAGTACTATTTCCATACCAATAATGGGTAATATTAGATCATAAAACCCTACAAGATCTTTGTCTCCTTCTTGCAGAATGAGTATTGGAACACAGATGAAGGCCAAGCCACAGCCATTTGAATTGGCATCAGTCCAAAATAAATTTAGGAAGCAAAGCAAGACAAGAAGTATATATCAAGGGAAAGAAAGAACGTAGTCTGTAATATGGATAGCATCATTCTTTGGTGAAATGCAATAAAAAACATCTGAACATCAGCCTCACAAGAGAAACCTATTCAAGATGTGCAGCTGAGAGAAAAAAAAAGGTTTGTTCTAATGTAAAAAGGGTAGTCAGGCCATGAAATATGCAATATCCATGCCCTGCAGATTATGCTTAGTCAGGATTATAGAGAGCTATATTAATCAAAAAAGATATAATTTTAATCAGCGGCTTAGATAATGTGCATCTCAATGTGTCAGACTGATAACTGTGAAAAATCTGAGAGTGGTGTGGTAATAGGACACGACATTGTGCATATACTTACAAAAAAACCCCAAAAGGTCTATCATGAAACCAAAATAATTTAAAATGATATTTCTTTTTCATAACAAAACGATTGATAAAAATACTGTCACTGAAAACCAATCAGAAACTCAAGGAATGTATATGCACTCAATCTCCACTAAAGAAATACCCCTTGCCATGATTATCTGAGTAGAACATGTGAAGTAGCAGAAGCAAATATCAAAATCCAGTCACTCCATCCTGATTTCTGAAGAGTTAAGTCTGATTGTTATATTTATAAAAGAAACGGAAGGAGGTTTTCAAATAACACAGACAAACCTTCTTTCTGTTTTCCCTGATACATGTGAATGGCAAAGCTGATCTATTTTATTGAGAAAATGGCAAATCTATGTGCAGAATGGTAATTCATATAGAATGTCCTTCATATAGAGTGTTATGAGACATCGGAGAGGAAAACAAACAGTTGTGCAAAGAGATTTCTGAAACACTAGATTTTTGGAATCACAGGTTAGGATATGAAAGAAAGTTGGAGGATAACAATGTCTCAGTATCCGTTCAACATATGCCTTTCTAAGTCAAATAAACTAAACTTTTCATGTATTTATTTTCTTTCTGCTGCAAACTCAGACATGCTACTTCCTCAACTCTTCTCCCTGAGAGAGATGAGAGAAGTTATGGGGTTATGGGTAAAGTCAAATATACATGCAAGCTAAGACTTTATTTTCATGTGCCAGATTAAGTAGTAATCTGATATTGACGTCAGTTCTTCTGTTTCTATGTGGTAGGATCATTTTGAACCTTGGAGGAACAATCTGAAATTATGAAGTTCAGAGGAAAACGTGAAGGGAAAAGAAAATATGGATTCTAGGCATGATAGAGTAGATCCACACAGAAGTCATTAAAAGGGATCTATTGAATGGAAAATATAACTAGTGAGAATAGAGAGTACTGAAGCCAGAAACCTGAACTGAAACAGGGAAATACGCTGAAGCTGATCTGTAGAGATGATTGAGATAAAAATCACAGTAAAACAAAATAGAAAAGTTCTAAAAAGGATTTAATTCTGTAATTATATCACAAATCTTATAAACAGTACAGAAATAAATATGGCTTATCAGTATGAACAGCAGAACTGGGATGCTGTTATTTTTGTGTGTTATACAATGAAAAGAGATGGCTGGTCAGCCCAACATGAAGATTTTTTGTGATTAAAAGTATGTCATATAAACATAAATCTGAATGTTATAGAGGATGTATCTTATCAACAGGACAAATGGCTGGTTGAGTTCTATCATCATAAATCTCTGTTATATTAATAGATTCATAGATTACCCATCAAGAAAGGGTCATGCAGTCTGACCTTCTGTAAAGGAAAACTTTCTTAAATTAATTCCTGTTTGAACTAGAACAAGTCTTCTGGAAAAATAAAAAAAAATCTTGTCTCAATGTAAAAAATCTGTGTGATGATGAATCAACCACTCCTCTCAGTAATATGTTCCAAAGGTTAATATCTTCACTATTAAAAAAACTGTAGGTTTTTATCCTCACCTGAATATATCTATATTCTACTTTCTGCTTAGACGTACTGGCACACTGACGTGTCTGGTCTCCTTGTAACTACTGTAATGAGGTTGGCTTTTAACCTCCTGCTTATTAAGCTAAAGAGGTAGAATTTCTGGAGTCTTTCACAGTGTGACTTTTTAGTTAATCTTTTAATCATTCCTGCAACTCTGCCTTGAACAAAGTATCATCTTTCTTGAATGGAGGCATCAGATACAGAGAGAAGCTGTGGAAGTCATTGGCTCAGTGACAAATACACAGACTCTACTTATACTGCTAAAGACGTGCTGCTTGGGGGTGATTCCAGGCCTCCAAGCCAAGAGCTGCAGGAGGTCCTGTGTCTGTACTAATGATGAACGCTTCTCCATGGACTGCTGTTACACTGGACTGTATTTGACAAAAGTATCTTCTGGATTCCCTGTGATACACTCTTGGCCCCAGGGTGAAGCTGCAGTGCTTGAAAATGAAGATTGTTTCATAGGCTTTCAAAAATGATATTTTTGTAGCATAACATTAAGTATCTGTTTTCTGTTCCATGAAGGAAAATGGACGTGAGGCAACCTGAAGAATCAGGGTAGGCCTTATAGGCTAAAGTAGGGTGAAGGAAGCGAAATTTTGTGCAGTTTAATTTCTTTTCCCTATATGGAATAGTCCCTGGAACTAAATAGTCTGAGACTTACATCTAGATTTTATCCAGGAGCAACCAGTTGGTTTGCTTCAAAAGAGAGACCATGAATGAACAAAACTATATATAGAGTGGATCAGGGAATCAGACCCTAGGGAACTGAGTTATTTGACAAGGAAAACAAATGTCTAATCTACTATCATCCATGCCTAGAGAGAAGCTCCACTAGAAGCTTAAAATATCTACTGCGTCCCAAACTAGCATCTCTCATACTGTCAGTATACCCTAGAGAACAGTTTACAGTCTTACACTGGGAAAACTGTTTTTCTCTGTTAAATCCTATAGCTATTTGTCTAATGGGAAAATTGGCCTAGAACATTTTCCAGCTGTTGTTAATTAGATGGGCCTAGAGTGGTGGCCTCATTTGTTTTAAAGTAAGCTAAAATAGAAGAGCAGCTGTGTTATACTTTTGCTCATTTTTCCCAATAATGAGCACAAGTGTTATTTCTGAGCTGCAAACTATCTACCTCATTCAGATTTCATACTCTGAAGCCTTCCTGTTCAAAGGTAGAACATGCTAAAAGTGGAGCAAAATCCTTAAGCCAGATATATTTTAAGAATATATAATAACACCAATTATTTAGCCTTTATCACAGAAGGTCTAGATGTATTTATCATTCAGTAAAACATTTTCAGCCTTCTAAGCAGTTCAGCCATGTTATTAGGTCTTCTGGTAAGTCACCAGGTACTCAAGGCTAGAAAAGTCTATTGTAATTCATTGAGGTATCAAAGCCAATAATAAGGCTTAGATATTATATATAGCATTATGTTTAGCACAAGACTGTCCTCTGAATACAGATTTTTTTCAAAGGAAATTGGAAAGTTTTAGCAAATCCAAGGGCAACGTATATATCTGTCCCTTAAAGTAAAATTCACAGCTCTGCATTATATACTTAAGGTCCCTGTCTACTGCATGATGCTACCTACCACTGTCCTGGAGTCCATGCCCAAGGTAGCTTTCATTATTCTGATCTACAAAATTCAAGACAGAAGAACCCTTGGAATTTCCCAAAGTATAAGTACACCTCAAATATCCCAGAAACTGTATCTTATTTGACTATAGTGAATTTTCTATACCTAGAATCCACACTGCAAACCCTCTCCGGGAATTAAAAATGGGACAGTCTCACTTAACTTCAGATATCGACTGTGTGAATATCTACCTCTGAGCTAGTCATTTATTAGTCATTGACTAATAAAAGATTCCTTTTATTAGTCAATGGAAAGAAAGAGGACTTTTGATCTAATCCATCTCATCTTAAAGAAGATACCTCAAAAGGTTTAGATGACTTGCATGTATTTGTCTTCTTTGACTATGGACGAATCTACATGATTAGCTTCAGCATACATGTTCACACTGTCATGCAAGTCCCACTCTGAGGGTAAGACTGTTCTTTAAAAAAGTGAGATGGGGTCATGATTTGGTTTCAAAGCAAAAGAAGATAAACTGTGCTTCTCTCCCTTTTTTACCCGCAGGTCTCTTTCTATGGTCATATAATATACAATTCAGCTAGTGTTTGATGATTTGCAGGGGGAATGTTCAGAAGGCAGCCTTCTGGATGAACTCTAAGAGTGTGCTCACAGTGAATAAGGAAGCAAAGTGCTTCATAGTGAGTGATTTAGCACCTACTTCCACAGTGTTTGACAGGGCACTATATCAGATATTATTGCTAAATTCATCACACCAGTAACTCTTTCATTATAAGGTAAGAACAATACCATGCAAAATATTTTAATGCTTTTAGTTCTTACACACTCACACATCTTTATATCCAGTTTCCTGATAGATGGTCTTACAAAGTGGCTCAGAGGTAATGTGCTTTGCAGATCTGTGGGCTAAAGCCAAGTGGTTAGAGAATCATACTTGTAATAATGACTTATGTGAAAACTGTCTTGGGTAATGGGGAACAGGTGCATCTTCTGTTTGTAAGAACATCATCCTCTCTAATTTGTTTCTTTGTAGGTATTTGTAAAGGGCAAGTTCATTGTTACCTCAAGGCTGTTTTTAAAACCCTTCCAGACTTTCTGCTCCAGTTGAAATCTATTCATTTCACTATTAAGCAAGGCAATATGACTGACACAACCTGATGTGACACTTCACAGTGCGACTCATGGCTCAGGAAATATAAAATGACAAGAGCTCCGTCACTTTGGTGAAAGAATATGCTCTTTGGAACAGAAATGAAAAAGTTATAACAGCATATCCTGTTATCCTGTCCCCTATCCCCCATAACGATAAAGAAACCAAACACAGAAAATCAGGTACTTGTTTACTAGTTTTATGGCAGTAAAATACTCTAGCCACTTGAGGATTGAAATATATGGGTTTTTTTTGTCAATTTATGTGACAACAGCTGAAGTATATGTCAAGGATGCCATAATCCAGTTCCACTGGCAAGGGGTCAGAAAGTTGCCTTTTTTTCTGCTTCATAGAAGAGAAGAATAATTACCTGATAAATCTTCTACCCACCCCCTACGCAATCAACTCGGAAGAGAAGCATTCAGAGGAGGTCTTGTCTCTCAGCCAAAGATATAAAGGACACCATCCTGTCCCTACCATAGCTGTAGGAATTTGGGTTGCAAGAAATCCAGTAACTATGCCTGCCAAAAAAAATAACATCATCATTTTGCACATATGGAATGAAATTATCTCCAGCATGACTGGCAGTCCTCCAGGGCAAGGCTTTTTCCCTTCTGTGGGAGCTTTTGTGTATTCCCTCACCTGTTCAACAATGCAAGTGCATGTCTGAGGTTTGTTTTTGGTTTTAGACACATTACAAATGTCTGCTTGTTCACTTTTAAACCTGATATTCGTCACTTTAGTATGACTTGCCTCATCAGCCTATTTACTGCTGCTTTTTAATTTTGCTCACTGAAATAACTGGGCTCTCAGTTTCAATGACTTCTGCATTATCAGCAGATTTGATTTGCTTCCTGTAGTGCTGCTCTGTAGGTCATTTGTATTATTTGAAGGTAACACAGGCCCAAACAGTTACACCTGGCAAGGTCAATTACCATTAAACCAAGTTAGACACAACTTCTGTTTCTCACCCTCTTTGCATTTTCTATCTTGTACCTTCAAGCCCTCTTTCCATTTGCAGTCTTTCTGTGCCTTGCCACAGATTAACACTGGAACTGTGATACCGTTACATTCTCAGAAAATGATGCATCAGAAGAATTTACGTACTGGAGAAGGGAGATCTTTCACCCACATATTTCAGATTATTGGATAATAAATGGTGATAAAAGTCAGAAAGACAATATTTTGATGTGATCAGTTTAGTAGGTTGCCTTCCCTTACAGTTGCTAGTAATCATCTACTGTGATTTAATAGTGTTTTATTTGCCTCAAGGTTTGAAAAATAAATGTTTTGAAGTATTTTACTCTTTCTCATATTCAATTCTCCATTTTTCGTAATTTTATATATGTTTAGCATTTGATTTCAATATTTTAAAGGTCTTTGCTTGTTTTGAACACTTGGCTGGAAAGTATTGATGTTTCAGAGCATTAGCTGTCTGCTTTCCTACTCTTTGATGAAAATATGTCAAAAGGCAACTCCTGTGCTCATACGCTAAGAATGGGATATTTCCATCCAATTTCTATTATTCTTGCACTACTTATGCTGCATACATTATGTCCTTCAATGTGATTTAGTAAAAGTCCTCTCCTTTACTTTAATTTACTGTTTAAGTAAGTGCTATGCAAGATATACACATAACTATAGATGAGGGTCACACACAATTTCATAATGCACTATTATCTAGTATGGATGCTTTATTGCTTACTTGACCTCCTGAGGGGCTGATCAGGAGCTTTACGGCAGAAAATTACAGATGTTGTACCCAAATGTTCCACCTAGACTCTGAGCTAAATATATATAAAAACCTATCTCAAAGGATCTGTTTCTTCCTCCACCTTATCCCTCTGTTAAAACATGTCTCCCACTAAAAGCATCTATTCCTTAATTCTTTTTTTCTTTAAATAGAAAAAACTCAGCTCTGTTTGGTAAGACTATTTAAATAAAAGATTTTAAGAAAATCCACTCACCATGTTTTGGCAGAGTGAGGTCTTCCCTGCAATCTTCCTAGCTTAGAAGTAAATTTACCCAGTGATATATAGGTCTCTAGAACAATTGTCTGTCTTTCACGTTAGTCTATCCAAAACTTTGTTACCCACCAAAAGCTCTTTTTTTTACATCCTAGGATTAGTTTTCCTTGCTTGTACTCTCCTTCCTGCTCTGCCTGATGCCCCCTGCACACCATCTTCCCTTTGCTGAGCACATACATTTGCTTTGAAGGATGATACAGTATTTCTTGCCCTGTAGAGATTTCTACTGGTTAATTGATACAAATACTGATCAATGCTCCCTGTTACCTGGCTACATACTTCTTTGATAGGATGCACAAAATACGACACCATCCATCCCATCAAGGAAACCAGTCGTGTATGAGGCACTATGTCCATATTCAGACCAACCTCTTGTACCTCCTTGGCTGACCTCTGCTTCTTCAGCCCGGTCAGCTCCAGGCGCTCGCTGTCACAGCATGATGCCATGGGGCTGAAAGAAGTGCTTCATCCTCCCATATGATGCCAGGTGCCTGTACATGGTGATTCATGGCTCTTGCAGGCTGATCAGGGAGCTGCTTAGACCCAGCCAGAGGGAAACAACTGGCACAGGGTGTGATCTGAGCAAACACCTCCTCTGCTTCAGCAGCTTAGTCAGGACTCACTCCATCCTAGTTGCTGTGCAAAATCTTTTCTTGGGGTAAGCATAGCCCTTAGTGAATGAAGGTGGTGGGGTTTTATACAGTAGCTTAAAGGTTAGTACACATTCTGGTTTTCAAGTGGCTTAAACACAAAACAATAAGGTAACACAAGAGGGAGCAATTCTCCATTCCACCTGTTGAAATGAGGATACTGATGCTTCATAGCCCAGGGGGAGAGCAGGCAGGAGAAACCTACTGATTGTCAGTTGACAAGGACACTGCTATTGTTATAAAGTGATCAGTTATAGGCTATATACTGTTGCCTACTGCATACCCAAACTCCAGATGAAGTATATTAATGATGGGAAAGTGATTTTTAAAAGTGAACTGAAAATTCTACAACTGCTTTTCCTGAAAACCTTTCTGAGAACATGCTCTGTATGTCTATGGGAGCTATGTGTGTAATGCAATTCTTAATGCTCGTTAAGGAGAAATTACCAAACATATTCATCTGAGAGAACAAATACATTCTTCATTGCCTACCAATGTTCTTGCTACAATAGCATAAATAGAGTGTTGTTTGTAATTTTATTCTGTTTTATATACCACAATAAATCTGATTTTTAAGAGGCATTTTATTTTTTAGCATTTATAGTTTTGCAAGATTTCTGTGGCAAATTAGTCACTTAAATAGACCTAAGCTTACATACAATACAGCTGAGCCTGGTAATTAACCCTGTGAAGATATTAACAACACAAAGATGGAAGAAAATCTCATAAACCATATTCTGATGTATCTAGCACCGTGGGGGTAGGCTTGCTGTTGTGTGTTCTCTCATTGTAACAGTTAATCTCAGCTTCTGTCAAAAAGACACTCTGGCAAAAATTTCCCATCCTAAAATCTATCCTAATCAAACAGCAAGGTGACAGAGCTGATGTCAGTGGGTCACTACTAGATGTACAAAAGCTGGAAGCCCTGCCAGAAGTCTCCCCCTTCTTGAGCAGCACTGGGGGTGTTCATTGGTCAGAGCAGCCAGCTGAGGGAAGGGGTGCTGCCTGCTCACCAGTCAGTTCTTACAGACCACCAGTGCCAAGGGACCCCTACAGTGGTAGCAAAAGCTTCTCCCACTTCACTTGGCACTTCAATGTATAGAGCCAATAGAACAACAGACTGTACTATCAGTCACTTATGGTGAGACTGACATGTGACTGTGTGACATTGCAGCAGCTACAGGACATGTTAAATTAACTCTACATCTGCCCAGGTGAACTTACAATTAGGCGTGATCTGATCTTACAGACTGACATATGGGAATCCAGTTCTTTTGGGATTCCTTGTCATTCACGTCAGAATCACCTCTCTTCTGTTTTCCTCTCTACTTCTGTACTCCCATCAGTCACTCAAGTTGCCATGCAAAACTAATTTTTCCACCATTCAGAGGCTTTGTCATGTTCACCTGGGATAGCCAACATCCACTTCCATTTTGCCCCACTTCTTCCAGCCTTCCCATTCCCCCTGTGTAGTTTTTATCATCACTTGGGTTAAATGAAACAAAGTCTTTGCTACAAGGTCAGTTTTTCTCTCTTCTATGTCTGGCTGCCCTGTGGCCTGGTTGTTTCAGATTCTACAACACAGTCTGAATAATAATATTTCCCACTGATTAGGTGACACGCACAAGTGTTTGACGTGCTGCAAAAACTCTTTGGGAATATGTGTCTACAAGAAGAATCTCAGGAAAACTGATAAGCAGCATGAAGATGTTGGACTGAGCAGAAGTTAATGTGTGTAGGGGAACCTATAATGGTTGCA
>NW_008825557.1:57210-65897 GCF_000699105.1 Pygoscelis adeliae
CCAATAGGGCCTATAAACACCATTTGGGCTCATAGTCAGTGCACTATATAGTGCAATATATATATATATAGGCAAATATAGCCTAATTCCCTACCCTGTTCCCTCCAAGTGAGAAAATTGTATCTGCTAATTGAATATCCTGTTTCCCTGCAGAGGGTTATAATAGCCGAGATGCCATATGAAAACAAGAATGCAGACAAATAACTATAGACTTTTTTTCTGCAAGTGGGAATGGCTTGCTCCGAGGTGGATAATGGAGTTGCTCTCCTTACCTGTTTGCCCCCGAAGCAGCTCTAGAACTGCCACAGTTAAGGTAAACTGGAATTCAGTTCATGAGTTTAGGGATTAGGAAAAGTGGAGTTTCTAAAGCCAGATTAGTGAAGCATACCAATCTTGCATTTTGGTTGATTTTAAAACACTCGGCTATAAACTTCTTGGCAGATCTTCATCTGTTTCATGGGCAGCTCTGTCGGCAGAAGAGGAGGAAGGAATAGACAGGGATCAGTTGCAGTCTGGTCAGTCTTCAAAAAGTAAACTTTCATTCTTGTGGGGTGAAGCTCTAGCTTTCATCATAGGCACTACTGGAAGCCAGGAGATCTCATTGTACTTCAAGGCCAGTGTGGCTTAGAGGCATATAACTTTTAAGATTTTAAGTGTTTAGTGGCTCTGATCTTGACAATACTACAATTTCTAATTACAGTTGATTCCTTTTTGAGTACCTTTGTCCTTTTTTATATGGTGCACATTGCTCTGATATCAATGACTGCATGGAACTGTCTTATACAGTTATGCTCAGGGTCCCAATGTACATTAATACACATAAAATAATAAAAAATACTGTCCTTTATCAATTTTGCTTACCTCTAATTATATTTTGACTAGCTCTATTTTATGAAAGAAACCCCAAACATTTTCTTTATTTGCTTCTTAATGAATTTTGTGAATTGTATGTATTTTAGGAGCAAGATATACAAAGACCCAGCTTCTTATGCTTCTTCATTGTTCTGAATATTAGCTTTTACCATTTCACAAGGCACCAAAATGTTTGTAGCATGAATGATTTGTTCTTATCATGAGGTTCAGAACACAATAGATCCCATGGTTCTTCAGATTTTTTTCCCAGTTCACATTTTGAAGGGTAGTGCTAATGATATATTTACTTTGAAAATGAATAGTTACTAAACAAATGCAAAAGTTGCTAAAACCTATAAACAAGCAATAAATAGGAGAGGATGTGCAGAGTCAATGTATTGGGTTTGCATGACAAGGTTTTGGTAGTGGAGGGGTTACAGGGGTGGCTTCTGTGAGAAGCTGCTAGAAGCTTCCCTTGTGTCCAATAGAGCCAATGCCAGCTGGCTCCAAGATAGACCCACCACTGGCCAAGGCTGAGCCCATCAACAATGGTGGTAGCACCTCTGTGATAACATATTTAAGAAGGGGAAAAAGCTGCTGTGCAACAGCAGCCGGAGAGAGGAGTGAGAATGTGTGAGAGAAACAACTCTGCAGACACCAAGGTCAGTGAAGAAGGAGAGGGACGAGGTGCTCCAGGCACTGGAGCAGAGATTCCCCTGCAGCCCGTGGTGAAGACCATGGTGAGGCAGGCTGTCCCCCTGCAGCCCGTGGAGGTTAACAGTGGAACAGCTATCCACCTGCAGCTCACAGAGGCCACCAAGTCGGAGCAAGTGGATGCACCCTAAGGAGGCTATGACCCCGTGGGAAGCCCGTGCTGGAGCAAGCTCTTGGCAGGACCTGTGGCCCCATGGAGAAAGGAGCCCATGCTGGAGCAGATTTGCTGACAGGACTTGTCACCCTGCGAGGGACCCATGCTGGAGCAGTCTGTTCCTGAAGGACTGCTCCTCGTGGAAGGGACTGTGCTGGAGCAGTTTGTGAAGAACTGCAGCCTGTGGGAAGGACTCATGTTGGAGAAGTTCGGCGAGAACTGTCTCCCATGGCAGTGACCCCATGCTGGAGCAGGGGAAGAGTGTGAGGAGGAAGGAGTGGCAGATACAACGTGTAATGAACTGACCGCAACCCCCATTCCCCATCCCCCTGCACCCTTGGGTGGGGAGGAGGTAGAGAAAATTGGGAATAGTTAAACCTGGGAAGAAGGGAGGGGTGGGGGGAAGGTGTTTTAAGATTTGTTTTTATTTCTCATTACCCTACTGTGATTTGATTGGTAATAAATTAAACTAGTTTTCCCAAGTTGAGTCTGTTTTGCCCATGATGGTAATTAGTGAATGATCTCTCTCTGTCCTTATCTTGACCCATGAGCCTTTCATTATATTTTCTCTCCCCTGTCTAGCTGAGGAGGGGGGGGTGATAGAACGGCTTTGGTGGGCACCTGGCATCCAGCCAGAGTCAAGCCACCACAGTCAATTTCAAAGTACACACAGAAATGTTTGCAATGATTTCAGTAAAAGTTTTGAATATTTAAAATTATACAGGGGACTGAGGTTGTAACATTGTCTGAGATGGCTGAGAGTATTTGGAATATGTGTTCCTAACTATGCTTTTCATTTCACCACAGTAGTTAACCACTGCATTCTAGCAGATACTTAGTTCATGTGAGATAATATACTTTAAGTCACTGTTAATTTCATTATAGTAATTGATTAACAATTTATTGTAATCACACATTGTCCTGATTTCGGCTGGGATAGAATTAATATTCTTCCTAGTAGCTGGTACAGTGCTGTGTTTTGGAGTTAACATGAGAATAATGTTGATAACACACCCATGTTTTAGTTGTTGCAAGTAGTGCTTACACTAGTCAAGTGTAAGCTTCCCCTGCTCTACCGACTGAGAAGGCTGGAGGTGCACAAGAAGCTGGGAGGGGGCACAGCCAGGACAGCTGACCCAAACTGGCCAAAGGGACATTCCATACCATACAGTGTCACGCTCAGTACATAAACTGGGGAAAGCTGGCCGGGGGGGGCCGCTGCTTAGGGACTGGATGGGCATTTGTCGGCGGGTGGTGAGCAATTGCATTGTGCATCACTTGCTTTGTATATTCTTTTATTATTATTATTGTTGTTATTATTATTACTATTTTATTTTGATTATTAAACTGTTCTTATCTCAACGCATGCGTTTTCTCACTTTTACTTTTCCTATTCTCTCCCCTATCCCACCAGGGGTGAGTGAGCAAGTGGCTGTGTGGTGCTCAGTTGCTGGCTGGGATTAAACTACGACACACATACATTTCATTTTTTCAAGTATATTTGTGCCCATTGAATTGGGAAGCAAGGTAGCATATAAAAATTCGCTCTTTAGTTGAACTTTCGTTGTTTTTAATTTTGATGAAAAGAGACTTTTTAACATGGAAATGAGATGTATCAGAGTTCATAGGAGAGAGTTAAAAAAAAAGTATTTTTGGTCACTGACCTCAATTTTTGTAAAAAAATTGCTTGCATGTTTTTCATTGCACGTTTCTTATGAAGAAATAGACTATCCAGTCAGCTAGAAACATGATTGCTTCTGAGCTGTATCTGGAAATGCCAGTGACAATGCTCATCGTCCCGAGTGACCAGATGTACTCCCTGACCAGGGAGACAATGGGATAGGGGAATAACTTGAAGGCTCCACCCCCGAGGGCTCTCCTCTTCCCTGTGTGTCAGCAGCAAAGACCGTTCCAGCATCAAAGGTCGTTGTTTTTAAAGGAAAAAACAGACAGTTCTGAAAAGGTGAACAGATTATGGAAGACAACTATTTGTGAAACTAGAGTGTTCTTAATGGCACAAAGGGGCTAAAGTTTGCTTTCCCCCCTTTACTTCTCTTCAGGATAATTACTGTTGCCTGGAACTCAGTGAGGTCATATCTGTTGCACTGCTAACTGTGGAGCCAAAATACCTCCGAGTATGAAATATCGAAGGACGGGAGATTGGAGGAGTTCATTAAATTACCTCCCAGTTCATCATCTGTTCTACAGCTCCGTGAGGCAGTTTAGTTTCTTTGACAGTCTGACCTTTCTGTTTAAATAGGTTGGCCTGCCACGGATGTGGTCTTCTGGGGCTTTTGAGGCCAGATATATTTTGTGCTTAGTAAGACAATTTAAGTTAAAACTTCTGTGCTCATTCAGATTACTTTTAGCTGTCATGCATCTCTGGCACTTATCCTTGCTTGTCCAGCCTTGCTGATTCCTTTCTTGATTTTTTAATGGATTTCTTGCCCAGAGAACTTCCAGAAGAAAAATCAGGATCAGGCATGAGAAAGTGCAATGCTTTTAGGCAGTGTCTCCTTTTTACTTCTTTTCCCAGTTATCTGAGAATGAGTCAAGATGTGAACAACCTCCCTACCCTGCCAGTAGAGCGCTCAGTAACACTTCTATTATCTTTCCCGAGAGGTTAATTCACCCTTTCCAAACTTGAGAATAAGATCTTACATTTAAGAACTGGTATGTCATTTTCTGCTGGTGCTACTGTATAAATTATATCTGGTTTCTGAGAGATAAACATATATTATAAAACTTTAAAACTTTTTTAAGGCTCCATCTAATAGTAATATAGAGCTGAGCATTGAGGAATATATATAGAGGTTTGTTTGTTTGTTTGTTTGTTTAAACTTGGCAAATGCCTTTGTTCTATGCTGCATCTTTAGAACAAGCTAGTTCACCAGGAAAGGCAGGGAAGAAAAAAAAAGCTTGCAAAATAAGCAGTACACAGTACAGCACATATCAAATGAGCAACATTAATGAATTAATTAAAATGTGGGCCACGTCATTCCTAACTGCATCAAGTGTCAGAAATAGCAAGTATTTGCTATTTAGAAATAATTAATGGGAATACTGTAGTAAATTAACATAATAAATAACATTATAATTACAGGAATGATACATACAATTACTAGGAAACAATCATCATTAGCAAGAGAGCTTTGTTACTGCATTTGTGTTTACATAATTCACAGTTGTACTACCCACTGAAAGTTATCCCAAGACAAATAGCAGCTAACCAGTATTAGAAAATAGCAAATCAGTATGCTTGGGATACTGGGTAACCACAGTGGAGTTGGATGATTTGTTTTTCCTTAGTGAATAGTTAATTTGCCCAAAAATCCCCCATCAAACACAGAGTTTTGGTTGTCCCAACGCTATTTGGATTGAAGCAGTAGTATTTCATGCTTCTTATCCAGCAATTCAGAAGGCAGAGCACTCGCTCAGCTTAGAAAAAACAAGGCTTAAATTTTTAATCAGTACTTGAACCCACCTTACCCACCTCATCCAAATGCATCTCACCATGTCTTGCTCTTCTTTTTCTGTGGAGGGGTTAGGTAAGTGGCTCTAATCATCTCTGCTGGATCTATGAATGCATTGCTTTTCTGCTCTATGTAAATAATTTGAATGTGTAAATACTGGAACTCAGCTCTTCTACTTTTGCATTCTAATCTCCAGGATAGTCCAGTGCTCCATGTGAGACATCTCACATGTACCTAATTTGAAATTTTTTAAAAGGAAGGACAGTTAAACCATTCATCTGAAGTGAAGGACCTAAGTTCAAATCTGTTCTTCCTCTAATGCAGGAGAGGGAGCAGAATCTATCATTTCTTACATTCTTTACATTTTAGTAAACTGAGTGGAGTATTATGTGACATAATACCCTTAATTATCTCCTCTTGGAGTTTTGTCAGTCTGTGGGAAATACTTAAATAGTCATTCTGATCTCTGTGGAAAGCTGGGCCCTTGTATATATTACTAACATTTCAGTAAAATTCTCATTTCCCATCACTCGATATATTTTATTTACTCAGGGGAAAAAAACAGCATTACACTAAAAGTCCTAACTACATTACAGTACATTATTAACTTATGTTCCTTCAGTTTTCAGTCAGTTCTCTAGTTATGTTGCAATTGTTATGCTTTCAAAACACTAACTATAAAAAAACATACTGGAATTCAGTAAGGGCAAACACAGGATCAGTTGTAGGCTGTTTACTTCTATCTGTAATGAGGTTCTAAGAGATGTATAAGAGTCCATGACAAAAGCCGTAGAAGCAAGATTAGGTTTTCAGTTCATTCTGCATTTTACTTTTTAATTAAAATGTTGTCCACATTTTCCATTCATTTGTAATGAAAGAGTTGGGATTAAGAAGAAATAAAATAGTTACTTCCATGGAAACCCAATAGGGTTCTGTGTATTCTGTACATAACACAGTATCCCAATGGTCAACTCTGAATTTTCACACAGGAGAACCTACGTAAAACCTAAAATAAAATAAACATGCACAAAGAGTGCAAAGTGGATGTTGATGGAATTGAAAATGAGCTTTCTTACTTTGAGAGGAAATCAAAATATGCTTTCAGTAATATTCATGGGTAATATAATACTGGTGTTCCTTAATAATTAAATCACATATCAAAAATCACCATGCTATGCTGCATTGTTTTGCTCACAATTGGAAATTCTCACATGGTGTATATTGTCACAATAGTATTCTCGTATTCTTACATAATAGTTAAAAATAAATGTTACAGGGTCTATTGTCTTTGTATTGTCTTTAGCTAAGTAAAGTAACCAGCCAGGCTCCCTGTGCTGGAATAAAAAACACTCCTCCACAGAGTAGTTCAGAGCACCTCAGTTAGGATCCTCTGAACAACCCCCTGGAGGAACCTACCCGACCTGCTGGTGATAAAGGCAACCTAGAGAGACTGCCTAGGCAACTGGATAATTTGAATGGCCAAAACTGAGTGGTGTCAATGCTTATCCCTATTTCAACACCCAACATGAGCACACTGGCTCTGAATGCAATGAATGTTAAGTAACCTTTTGAAATAACCTTGAGTTCCTGGTGTCTACTTTTTCCTTGTTTTCCACTTCCTTTCCCTCGCAGTTTGCTAGAGGTGTAGAACAAGATTTTCAAAGTCATTTAGGTGCCTGAAGTGGCAAACTGGTATCTAATGGGATTTTCAAAAGTGCTTAACTGCAGTTGGAGTTAGGTACAAAATAGAAGATCTTCAAAGGAATCTGGGAAGAGAAATTTCCTTTAAATCAGTGAAAATCAGAGAATTTTTGGAAACCCCATGTATCATTCATCTGCTCTTTAGGTACCTAAACACCTCTACAAGTCTGCCCTAGAGCCCTCTGCAAGGATTCTCCTTCACACTGCCGTATTGATGTTTTCCACAGATTTAGCTAGAAAACTCCAAAGGTGTGTAAACACCTCAAGATTATTTTTTAAGTTCAGAGGTGTGTTTTCTGTGCTTGCTGTGGCAGCATGGTGTGTTTCGTTATATTTTTGAGCAGCAGGATTAGACAGAGGCAAAAAAAGAGGTCATCAAAAGGGGCCAAGGGGGGTTATTTCCTCCTCAGTGCAATAATGAAGTAGAGCTGTGTACACATGTGATAACTTATAAGCAGATCAAAAGCCCACTGAAACTAAAACATAAAGTTGGAGATTATGTTTTGACTTTTCCAGGACTTTATGCTGTATTTTGCATTAGAACAAAACCCAGTCTGTTTTGTTGGGTTTTTTTTTTCCCCAAAACCAAATCAGTACAGCAGATCAAGTACCTCCTTTCATGTGCTGTGATCCTTCATTTGGCATTTCTGCTTTTATTTGCTACTATAAAGAACTCTGTGGGGGATTACTCCTGGTTATGCAGGGATGTAATCATGAGCAATGTGATAAATTATACGCTGCTAGGCAGCAGAAAACTAATTCTACAGCAAAGCCTATCAGTTCTGC
The DNA here is from genome assembly GCF_000699105.1 of Pygoscelis adeliae. NCBI lineage: Eukaryota > Metazoa > Chordata > Aves > Sphenisciformes > Spheniscidae > Pygoscelis > Pygoscelis adeliae. The sequence goes on from NW_008825557.1 coordinate 64,891, forward strand.
TGGTTTTAAACCATAGCTAGTTAGGTTTGACTCTGAGGTAACGGGAAAGTCCACAACACTGTTTCTGGAGAGGAGTCTTTCCTATCTCTTTAAAGAACTTGAGAAGGGTGTCTTTTGTAAATACAGAGCACTTCACCCACTCACCCTACTTTGTTTCTGACATTGCTAATCCTGTTGCTGTAGCTATGTGGCATTTTTTCAATTAGCTTTGCAAAGAATAATCTGTCATCTCTTCTGTGGAGCAGGCTTGAGAGCTTGGACTTAGTTTCTGCCTAGGAGAATTAATTACTGTGGTAAACCCCCTAGATATGAATTGTCTTTCCTAGGAGATTTAAGCTTTCATTATCTCTAAGGACTTGGGGTTACACCAACTCTTGTTTTCTTGCTAAATGGCTTACCGTTGCCTGTCTATGCTCCACAACATTACTGGCAGGCCAATGTATTTTATTTATGTTCTTAGGGGAAGAGATGTTTTTCAGTGCTCTACTAGAGACATGCATCTTCTGGTTGTATATCACTAGGAATACTTGCCCACAAAAGAAATTAAAGTGTGTTTTGATAATGACTAAAGCACAGTAATTGTAACAGAAAACTACTGACTTGCCTAGTTCCCTGAGTACAGCATCTTGTGGTTAACTTTCAGAGCTTAGCTGACTCTCAGACATGAAGGAAAGCAATCACTTAGGTCAGAGGGAGAATCTTAGCAGAGACAGAAGAGATACTGCAAATAGCAAGAAAATACTCAAGACACATATATATTAGATTTACTTTGTCTAAGTTCAATTTAAAACAAATCGCTGCTGCGTAGAAATAATAGGAGGTAGAAGTGAAGGATCAGGTTTTAGAAGAATTGGAAGTATGATTTAAAAATAGTAAACAATAGTTCAGCTTTCATTAAATTAAAGGTGATGTGTAAGCTGCTGCTTAGGCCTGGCTATTTATACTGTTAATCCATCACTGCAAAAACTCACAGCTGTTTGCTTTTCTGTGTTAAGTTGAACACAGGA
>NW_008825557.1:65920-70225 GCF_000699105.1 Pygoscelis adeliae
CCATTTACCCTCTAGCTCCAAACTCCTTTCTGAAGAGGCTGGAAACACATCAAAAGCCTATGTGCCTTGAACTCAGAAGAATGTCCAGCAGCTCAGGACAGTATGAAGAGCTAATACTAACTAGATAAGCTACAAGAACTAGGTCCCAGGGGTAGGTGATGCAGATGAAAGGATAAGTATATTTTTCTGCCGAGCTTACCCACCAGCTTCAGAAGCAGCAAATTGTTTCTTTTCCTCAGAATTAATTAAAAAATAGGAAAAATAAAAAGAAGTACCGATTAAATAAATACTGCAAGAGTTACTAAAGGAAAAAAAATATTCACAGAACATTACTTCATTGCTGGAATTCAAAGGAGCAGATGAATTTTGGATTCCCAATAAGTCCTTTTCCAGTAGTTGCTGGAGAAACTACCAGACTGAGAAAATAGGCTTCAGGAGGTTACTTCATTGTTTTCTGTAACTTGCTCAGACAAAACACAGAGAAACCAACTGCTGGGAGAATTATTCCAAAGGACTTCTGCTGCTGCCATCACCTTAAAAGTCTTTAAAGTGCTAGTGGCTCCAAATAAGAGCACAAAAAAAAAAAAATTTCTTTTTTTAAGGGTGGACTAATGAATATGTGTCCTTGCACACTGGGATACTCCAGAGGATGTAATGAGTCCTAGAGGACTTATTGTGCACCATCTAGTTCTATATAACTAACACGTAGTTTGGGGAAAATACATTAGAGGAAAATTTTGTTCCTGTGGCTGAGTTCTGTTGTTATCAACTAACTAACATCACTCTTTGAGTTCTGTTTTTTTTTTTCTTTTTCTCTCTTTCTCAGGTTATGACTGGTTTTATAGCTAGTTAACTAAAGTCAACTCTTCCTTGCAATTACTTCAGTAGGAAACCCCACATATTTTCTAATTGTTTTCCCAATTCTGCCTTTTGAGCTGTGCAGAAGTGCTTAGTCTGATCACTGAAAATAACATCTTGTCCTGGTTTCGGCAGGGATAGAGTTAATTTCCTTCCTAGTAGCTGGTACAGTGCTGTGTTTTGGATTTAGGATGGCAATAATGTTGATAAGGCACCAATGTTTTAGTTGTTGCTAGGTAATGCTTACACTAGCCAAGGACTTTCTAGTTTTCCATGCTCTACCGACTGAGAAGGCTGGAGGTGCACAAGAAGCTGGGAGGGCGCACAGCCAAACTGGCCAAAGGGACATTCCATACCATGTGACGTCATGCTCAGTACATAAACTGCGGAAAGCTGGCCAGGGGGGGCCGCTGCTTGGGGACTGGCTGGGCATCGGTCGGCGGGTGGTGAGCAATTGTACTGTGCATCACTTGCTTTGTGTATTGTTGTTGTTGTTGTTGTTATTATTATTACATTATTATTGTTATTGCTATTATTATTTTATTTCAGTTATTAAACTGTTTTTATCTCAACCCACAAGTTTTTCTCACTTCTACTCTTCCAATTCTCTCCCCCATCCCACCGGGGGGCCCGGGGGAGGAGTGAGTGAGTGGCTGTGTGGTACTCAGTTGCTGACTGAGGTTAAACCACAATGCATCTTTACTTCACAATATAATTATAATAGATAAACAAGCTTGTTTTGCCATGTCTGACATAAAAAACTTTTACTGAGTCTGAAAACAATTATCAGCGATGGATTGTTATTAAAGGTAGTCTATTCTGCTAGCAATATTAAAAAAATTGTTAATTAAATTCTTTGCATTCCTGTGTTCCTCCTGAGCTCAAAACAGCCTGAAGTTATCTGTGTTTAGAGCAGGTTTGCAGATTTCTGTAGGCCTCTATTATGTTAATTGTATTAAGCCCTCTATTGGTAAGTCATTTGGAGGAAACAGACAGGGGTGGGAGTAAGAATCAAAAATAATAATGAGGGAGTAGGAAAATGTAAGATTAATACAAGTCTCAGAATTTCTGCATCAGGCAAGGTATGGAAATACCTATTCTGGTGTCATTATTTCAACAAAAGCTAGTGTGGAAGTCCTTGTTTTGCAGTAACTATTTTGATAGATTTCCAGCAAACATTAGGCGTAAGAGTGAGAGAACTCTCAGTTGCATTTTAGGAGCATTGCATCTGTTCTCATTTTGACCATGGTGAGGAGACTAAATACAACAGATATGGGCACTTAAAAGCCCCAGTGTACTAGCAGGACTGGGACAACAGTTACAGATGTAACAGTCCTGCTATATTTGCTTAGTCCAATAATGAGATCAAGCATATTGGCACAGAAATACTGCAAAGGAGACACTAAAATTGTTCATGATTTAAAATAAAAAAGTCCAAAAGCCTTTAAAAGGTTATTATTCCACTGAATGCAGATTCTGATTAATACAAGAATCTTGCATACTCTCTACAATCATAAAATGAACCAGCACTTTCTTTGTTAAAATTATATTCTTTTCATGACTTCGGGTCAGCTTGAGCTCACTCAATATGTGTGGTAAGGGAACAAAGAGGATTGCAAATTTATGTTTCAGTGTGTATATATTATGCTTGTTTATATAAAAAGTTAATGCATTTTTTTATTAAATAAAAATAGAAGCAGAGGTTACAAAAAGCACGAGTCATTCTTAGGAGTGGGGAATAGAACATAGTTCATCCTCCTATCAGTTAAATGCTTTTATCACTGGGTCAGAGAATCGATTGTCCTTATGCTTGTTCTTTCTTCCTCTGCTTCCAGTTAATCCTCTAATATTCCAAGCAAAGATGAACAACTCTTTTATCTCTTTTTTAAAATATATAGCCTGATGGTTTCAGACTGACCTTAGTGAGTCAAAGATGTGAATTTAATTCCCGTCAGGAACAGAAAGGATTGGGACACAGGTATACCACTGCCTATCTAAATCTTATAATTGCTGAACTGTTGGCTAAAATTATTTGGCCTTGATTTGAAGGAAACACTTGACCTCTGCTTTTGTCGGAAAGGACTTAGGCTGCATCCTTCACGGGAGGCCTGAGTGCCGTAAGTGCTGAGCGAAGTGCAGTGACTCTTTGCAGCTCAGAGATGCATTGAGAGGGGTAGGATTCACACAGTCTCATCAGCCAAGAAGGCTAGCTTGCAACCCCCTTGCAGGACCCCAGCTTCCCCTTTCAAATGGATGCAACAAGAGTTGGTAGGATTCTGACCACCCAGCAAAGCAGATGGGGAGGATAAGGCATTTAGCTGCTGGGGGAGCGAGTGCAGTCTTCCTTTGCTCCTCTGCAGGAAGGCAGAGTTGAGTCATCCTTGCAGAAAGATTGTCAGGCTCCAGCTCAAGCCACCAGCTGGACCATGTTAGTAAAACACATTTCCATGCCCAGTAGTCCTTGCTCACCATGTTGACTTTGCTGGATCTTTTTTCTGAAATAGCTGAGTCTTCCTCCGTATTGTATAAAGCATGTAGCTCAGGGCTATAGATTTTGCTTTGGTTCCACCTGTCTCATTGCCTTCTTAAATCTAAAATTTGGGGGTTTTTTTCAGAAATTATGGGAGTTGGGCTTTTAAACGCTACTAAAACCTGACAGTCAATTGTACAACAGTGTGTTTGTTACCCGTGACAAGAGCAAAGCTGCCATGAGCACCTTTGAAGAGCAAGTATCAATGCATTTTCTTCTGTGGTATATAAGGCACAAACAAACAGATGGTGATTCTGCATGTTTCCCGAGTCTGATGGTAACTGTTACATATTCTACTGTTATGATTGATCCATGAATCTATACTAGCACTTTCTAATTCTATACCTTGATAAGCTAGCCAGTGGTTTAAATACCTAGACAACTGGAAAAAAAACCCATAATTTCTTCCTTTCCCCCAGATCCTTACACAGTTTCAGATGAACCTTTTTTGTTAATATATTATTGTTAATGAAATCAGTTACCATCTCATTTTCTTGGAAATTTCTTCTCATAACTTCAAACATAGCATTGATCTTATACCTGTTTAAAATCTGAGTGTTTTTTTATGTTCAAGAAATTGTGTTTTCCCACTTCACAACTTGTAAAAGTGAACACACCATTGTCTGTACAATTCTCTTGTAATATCATAATGCATATGCTAAAAAATTAGTAATAGCTAGCATACATAGAAATCATAGAATCATAGAATCATAGAATCATAGAATCATAGAATAGTTTGGGTTGGAAGTGACTTCTAAAGGTCATCTAGTCCAACCCCCCTGCCATGGGCAGGGACATCTTCAACTAGATCAGGTTGCTCAGAGCCCCATCCAACCTGACCTTGAATGTTTCCAGGGATGGGGAATCCACCACCTCTCTGGGCAACCTGTGCCAGTCTTTCACCACCCTTAGCGTAA
>NW_008825557.1:71271-77920 GCF_000699105.1 Pygoscelis adeliae
CCTGTCCTCCATGTGCCTTAGCATAGCTTCCAGGAGGATCTGTTCCATGATCTTCGCAGGCACAGAGGTGAGTCTGACTGGCCTGTAGTTCCCCGGGTCTTCCTTATCTCCCTTTTTAAAAATGGGGGTTATGTTTCCCCTTTTCCAGTCAGTGGGAACTTCACCGGACTGCCACAACTTCTCTAATACAATGGATGGTGGCTTAGCAACTTCATCTGCCAGTTCCTTCAGGACCTGCGGATGGATCTCGTTCGGACACCATCAGGTGTCTTAGATGGTCTTGAACCTGATCTTCTCCCGCAGTAGAAAGCTCTTCATTCTCCCAGTCCTCACCCTTGCCTTCTGCAGCTTGGGCGGTGAGGCTCGTGCACTTGCCAGTGAAGACCGAGGCAAAAATACTTCATGTTGTTATCTTCTACAACACAGGAAGTCTTAACACTAAAATTTACTTGTTTGTTACCTATGAATTTTTTACCTATAAAATGTGCCATTTCACAAATAAAGAACAAAGAGATTGTTCCTAAATCTCTGCATTCATGCCATGTGTCTTCAGTCATTTCTAAATCAGTGGATGTCTTGAATATGGAAAGTCTATAGTTCCTACTGAATTTTAAAATGTTAAATCAGTGTTATTTCCATATTGGTCTTGCCTGAAACATTTACTGTAACATGTTATTTTCTCTGCCAGAAATCAAATGTATTCCATATAGTATAATGAAGGACTAAAGTGTGTTTATTTCAAACTTAAAAGAAAATGTTCTGTTCGACACTTTGAAATATTATTTTGTATGTATGAACCAGCAGAATATAGTATGGATAAACACAACACTATCTTTGCCAGAAGATAATCACAAGTTTTGAAACAGCACAGCAATAACTCTTTCCAGGATGCTGTGATTAGAGACCGCCTAAGTACTCATGGAAAAGAAAAAAGGGATTACTGTTTAGATGATAAATAATAATAGGTTCAATCTACTATTGCTGAAAAGAAATAACCTTTTTATTTCTTGATATACATTTTAAATATTTTGCAGTCGATGTTTGTTCAGCTATACCAAAGCAAATACTGCTATTGCATTTCTTTTATAACTAAAAATATGCCCTCAGTAAAAAAAAACAAGCTATTGTCTTTGTTTAAGAATTGTGGAGGAAGAAATAGATCCAAATTGTGTTGCAAAGCCACAGTCCCACAGACACACTTTATGCAGCAGGTTATTATATGTGGGATGATAATTTCTTTCTGTGTGTTAGCAAAGCTGTATGGACTGGGGGATTTGACAAACTGCTCTCATTTCTGTCCTTTCCTTTTTTAAATTATTTGAAGTCTTGGAAATACTAATTTTAAATGTATAGGAAGGACATGGAGATGCTACAGAGCAGTGGTCTAAAGTGTCCCTTCACAAAATTTGTATCAAGCTTTTCACTTGTGGATTTTTTATTGAATTTTAGGGAGTACCTGCTGATGGAAGGCATATATATACAGAAAGACAACTGCCTTTGAAATACTTTTGTTATTGACAGAAAAGAAGAGCAACATAGATAAATATTGATTAACTTGTGTTATCAACACAAATGTAGTTAGGGAAAGTTCTCTGACTCCAAAATTACATAAAAGTAAAAATTCATAATCATAAATTCTACAGTCCTGGCTACAATATATACATTCTGTGTAACTGCTAAGGATGCCATAACAGGTGCAATATTCACTAAAATGTCTTTATACTGAGTAACGCAGCATTCTTTGTTTTAAGCAGTCCAAATTATATGTGAAAAAGTATATTTTGTAAAATGATTCCCTATGAGAAATTAGTTTTGTGTTATCGAAGTTTTTCATGCTTCAAACTTGCTTTGTCATAAATAAAGTCCTGAAAATAGATAAACATTAAATGCATGATATATATTAAACTACTGAATATTCAGAAACATCTTGTTGTTGTTATAGGTTTATAAAATAACCCCACCCCGTATTCATAAGGAAAAAATGCCATCATACTCTGCAGGTGGGTTACAACACATCAAATTAATTTGTTTTGGTATCATTCAAACTGTAAATAAAAAAGGAGGATGGATATAATTGTACTTCAAGCACAACCTTGGGTGGCCGTGCAAACATGTGGGAATAGTCCCCAACTGGGAAAACTGAGAAAATGCTTGTGTAAGGATGTGTGGACTGTGAGACCATCTGCTTCAGTAAGATTGTCAGATCAAGGAACTTTTATTTCAAAGGGGACAATAAACAAAAGGGAAAGTGGTAAACATAACTCACAGAGACACAAACCTGATAACCATAATAAAGACCATGACAAAGAGTGAAACTCTTCAGCCATGAACTGCTGGGGCATAGTCTTAGAGAGGGCCAACCTGGACTTTATAACTGATAAGACAGAAAAAAGATGAACATGAGGATTTTGGGTACTTGAGGGGGGGAGTATGCAAAACTTACTAAGGAATGTTTAGAGGCAGGAACTGGTGAGGAACAATAGAGATGAGCAAGTATTAAAATTTCTTTACTGAAAGAGTGGTTAAACATTGGAACAGGCTGCCCAGGGAAGTGGTTGAGTCCCCATCCCTGGAAGTATTTAAAAGATGTGTAGATGCGGCACTTAGGGACATGGTTTAGTGGGCATGGTGGTGTTGAGTTGACAGTTGGACTCGATGATCTTAGAGGTCTTTTCCAACCTTAATGATTCTATGATTCTATGATTCTAAAGGAGCTGATCACATGTAAACAGTTGCCAGTCAGTATGCCTGATCACTGCAGCCATCTTATCTTCTTATTAAATCCTTTCTTAATTGTCTTTCTATGTAATCTCACTCTTCAACCCACGTGTGAGTACGGCAAGGTCTAGGAGCTAGCAGCTGGAGAGGCTAGAGTCGTTGACAAGTACCAGCAACAGGAGTGAGACCCTGGAGACAGTGGCCCATGCATTTATGGTGCCAGCAAGTGGAAGGAGTGAGGGGCTCAGAGTCAGCAGCTGGGAGGCACCTGGGTCATAGGGACCTGTATGTTTGGTGTGGAGCATTTGGGGGGGCTGCAGTGACTGATGCAAGCAGCTGGAATCTGACCTCAGGCCACAGGGCCCTTGTGCCCATGGTGTCAACAGCTGGAGCGAGTGTCGCAGCACCAGCTGGAGTGGGGATAGGGCCCGTGTGCCTGCGTGCCAGCAGCAGCAGGGATCACTGCCTTCATATCTTCCCTTAACCCGGGTGTGGGTGTGGACTAGATGGTGAGTAAGTGGCCCCAGGTCCATGCAGGGGATCCATGCTGGTATTGGGGGGGACAAGTGAGTGTGGAGCATGTGTAAGACAGGTGTGAGAGTTCGTGTGTCTTTGCTAGAGACCACCGAGCTGGACCAACCAGTGAGCAGGTAAGAGTGCCTGGGATGCAGGCAGGGGTAGCGGTCAGAAAGAAGATGCTGATGCTCGAGGGATCTGTGAATGTGTGTATGTGTGTAAATTCAGAGAGCGGTGGCACTTATGTGAACTTCAGGCCTGATTGGCTGAAGAAGAACAGGACTTGGCTATCTATGGTTATGTGTTACGTCGGTTCTGGTAACTGATGTATACCCAGTACATGTGAGCATTGTTAAATGCCACTAGTGCCTTGGCTGTGGCAGTCATGGAGACAGCTGTGTCAGTGTCTGCTGTGTGTGTCTTGTATGTGTGTGTCTGGGATGCACACTCAGCCTTGCTGACGGTTGGACTTGTAAACAGGAAAGCAGCAGCCATGCCCATTGTCCTGGGATGGATAATCCTGAGCCTCGGGGCACCCCAGACTGGGTGCCAGCAGCCAGGCAGGAGGAACCTCCTGGTCCTCGAGCCCACTAGAGGTAGTGGTCCTTATAGCATCCCTTAGCAGCTTTAATGTCCAGTTCTAAGACCATCCTTAAAAAGGCAGATGGTCTGTTAATAAGCATAATAGCCACTTTCTGATCAAATCACCTCCTCTGTCAATTTTGCAAGAGATTCCACTGTTACGAGGAGCAGAAGCTGAGCCCATACTAGCATTTGCAAAAGCACTCACTAGACAAAATACTGGCATAGGTTTATGCTATGGATTATTACAGACTAGAAGGTGTCAGATTGGTTAGACCAGATACTTAAAATGCCTACTGTTTTATTATACATATCCATAGCTATAGCCAGGAAAATTTCTGTATCTGTTTGTCCAGATTGATATCAAAGTGACCATATTGTTTTGGCCCTTGTTGTGTACTTGCAAAATTGAAGCTTATTCTGACATTAGTGAAAACAGTCTTTTTTTCTTTACAGAGGAAGCCAGTTATACCAAATATATGACAAAATGAAATAATTATATTTGCTTTCTTCATCACTGAGGAATTTGTTGAGGTTGACATTTGAAACTAGCTAATGGTTAATTTTTTTAAAGGCAGAAAGTGTAGGCCAGCCAAGTTAGAGCCATTTGTGTTTAAAATATAGAAGATGGTCTTTTAGTGTATATACTCAGATGACAAGAATGGATGGGAAAATTAACTTACACTACTAAATAGGAAGTACTTTATTCTTTCATTTTTAAAGTAAACATACATGGAGAGTAGTGATGGATATGTTCAATCTCATGGCACAAAGCACCTTACTACAGCTTGCTTTATAAAAAGCAAAGAGTTTGGCTACTTGAAGCATTATTTTAAATTGGTTGAATATTATACTATTGGAAATTTGATTAAGCAAAGAACAAGAATGCCAATTTATAGGCCTCTGGTCTACTGTATCAAGATCAATAAAAAAGTACTGATATGCCAATAAACCATTTAAACAGTCTGAGAGCAGGGTTTTTTGGTGGCTTGAGCCATGCAATATGAGATTCAGACTATCACAGAAATAAGAGTGAAGATCTCATTTGCGATATTAAAAGAATAGCTCTCTGTATTATGACACCCAGTTGTGAACTTTATTAAAATGCTAACAGTAGCCTGCAGTTACTACACAATGAAATGTAATGATAGATTTCTTCTGTGTGTGGAATCAGAAGACTGATAGATTTTTAAAATGCTTTTCTATAAAACTGCTTTGTTTTTATTGTTTTCTAGAAAAGGCAACATGAGTGCAAAATATTGTACCTAATGAAAGGAACATTATACCTCAGAATTAAAGCATAACACTATGGTTCTTCTCTGCATACCTTTTTTCAAATAAAAGAGTTGGTTTGGGCAAAATCTTGCACACTTTCGTAAAAATTAAAATATATGAAATATCAGATATATAAAAAATAAATACCATAAACAGTTTTAATACTCTTTGGAGGTGGACATAGTTATAGGAAACTACCTAAATAATGTGATGCATGTATATAGTTTATTGCAATGACACCTGTAACAATCTGCAATATCTAAAACTGCTCATACATGCATTGCATCCGTAACTGTGCATCAGAAAATAAAAAATGAAACATAGAGTAGCATTTCCACTGAGAAACTAGGCATTTGAAATAGGATAGAGCTTTGTTTACTCTTTGATATTACTTGGTTTTGAGGGTTTTTCACTCTTTATGAGATCTATTTTCTTCAAGTAAACACAATTTCCTCTAAATGCCTAGCCTTCACTTAATGTATTCATTCTGTAATGAACATACCTGATGTGCAATAATATTTTCAGGTGCCTTCATAGTGTTATTCAAAATAGCACTTGCTGTGTCATAGATATCTCTGATATAGGTGAAAGAGGAGAAAAGAAAAACCTTGGATACAACAAATCAATAAATGATTTGCAGTACTGGCAGCTAGGTGACTCACTAGGGTTAAGCTCAGAAAAAAAAGTTTTACTGCAGGCATTCTAGCTTCTAATCACTTGGTGACACTTTTTTTTTTTAAGCTGTCCTTTTGTCTGAGGTATAGCTAGAGCATGGACACTTGTCACCACATGGTCTATTTTTTCTGACATTTAGAACAGTATATATGAAGTAGAAAAGAAAAGAATGTTCACTGTACCACAGTTCGAGGTCACTTGTGAGGGATTAACCGTTCTTTGCTATTTGATGATCATTTTGGAGAAAACCAAGCAGACAAAGAAAAAGAAACCCCAACCAACCAGAGAAAAAAACCCTATTTGCTCTAATTTATGACAAGTAGTAGATTATTATATGCTATACACTTTAATTAAGTCTCCTTATTGTTACAAGGAAAGTAAAAAATTATATTCTAGTCATTTTGTGTACTAACCAGGAGTGAGTATGGTTTGAAGTTTAAGGGTAACTTTAAAAGTTTAAGGGATCTTCAGAAGAACTCTTCGTTGCGGTAACTCTGCGTTAGTGACATCTGTGCTGCCTAATTTTGCACCCAATGCATTCTATGGGAGTTGTGTTACTGACTTCAAATACAAGACGGACAGGTCAGGGGTACACGTTTCTGAACATATTTCAGACACATATATAACACTGACTTGTGTGACTTTAAAGGAAAAATAATAAAACAGAAAGATGAAACTAGGCAGAGGTAAAGAAAAAAAATGCAGCCAGATTAGGCCACGTTAAATATAATGAATTAACCTCTGTCCTGTCCAAGAAAAAAATGTTATGAGAAATAATATAATATAAATATTTAAAATAATAATATAAATTATCGTAATATTAAAAGGCAATAAGCATGCCTGGTTCCTAAAGCTAAGGTATTTATAGTCTTACTGTTCAGAA